>NC_045448.1:18086957-18386957 GCF_002776525.5 Piliocolobus tephrosceles
TAACATTAACTAAGCACCTGGTATGCTCCAGAAATTGGTTAATGTTAATTTATATTAAAGAGGCTCAGTAACTTACTCAAAGCCACTGAGCCTATTAACTAAACACCTGGTATGCTCCAGAAATTGGTTAATGTTAATTTATATTAAAGAGGCTCAGTAACTTACTCAAAGCCACTGAGCCAGGATTTGAACATAGTTCTTCCCAATTCCAAATCTCAAGCCTTTTATGTTTCCTTTCATTCTTTTGAATCTCTACATTTGCAGTATTGCAGTATTTGACATTGGAGAGAGAGTGCTGTAAAGAAGTGGTTGTAGAATTTTCATGTGCATATACATCATCCAGGGATCTTATTAAAATGCAGATTTTGATTTCTGGAGATAAGCCTGGGATTCTATATTTCTAACAAGACATCAAATGATGCTGATGCTCCTGGTCTTTAAGTCCTTTTTTGAGTAGCAAGTTTCTAGAGCATTTTTATTATAATCAAAGACAGTCTTGTGCAAACGTTTGCAGATGTAAAGTTATCTAAAGCAATGTCTTTACTAATCTAGAAAGAAATTGTTTTAAATAACTCATTGAATAAAAAAATTAAAAAATGAGATTCACAATTACCACTGGTAAGAGATTAAATATGTATTAGTTCTCAATGTTAAGTGTACTTTGCATTAAAAATAACTAGATAGACGGACATTAATGAGCCTGTTTTTAGAATTCATTCAATAAGGATATGCCTTGAACTGAAAACAGAGGGCCTTGACTAAAGTGTGTTGAGCTTTTGGTAATTCATTGGACCAAAACACACGTTATTGTAAGATTCCTCTTAATTTTTGTTTCATCTAAAATTAGAAAATATAAGAGGAATATACGTCTTAGAAATACACTTTTCAGAGCATATTGTTTATAATTTTTAAAAAATTTTTAATTATACTTTAAGATACATGTACAGAACATGCAGGTTTGTTACATAGGTATACATGTGCCATGGTGGTTTGCTGCACCTATCAGCCCATCGTCTACATTAGGTATTTCTCCTAATGCTATCCCTCCCCTAGCCCCCCACCATGACAGGTCCCAGTGTGTGATGTTCCCCTCCCTGTGTCCATGTGTTCTCATTGTTCAACTCCCACTTATTAGTGAAAACATATAGTGTTTGGTTTTCTGTTCTTGTGTTAGTTTGCTGAGAATGATGGTTTCCAGCTTCATCAATGTCCCTGCAAAGGACATGAACTCATCCTTTTTTATGGCTGCAGAGTATTCCATGGTATATATGTGCCACATTTTCTTTATCCAGTCTAGCATTGATGGGCATGTGGGTTGGTTCCAAGTCTTTGCTATTGTGAACAGTGACACAATAAACATATGTATGCATGTGTCTTTGTAGTAGAATGATTTATAATCCTTTGGGTATATACTCAGTAATGGGATTTCTGAGTCAAATGACATTTATGGTTCTAGACCCTTGAGGAATTGCCACACTATCTTCCACAATGGTTGAACTAATTTACACACTCCCACCAACAATGTAAAAGCCTTCCTATTCCTCCACATCCTCTCCAGCATCTGTTGTTTCCTGACTTTTTAATGATCGCCGTTCTAACTGGCATGAAATGGTATCTCGTGGTTTTGATTTGCATTTCTCTAATGACCCATGATGATGAGCTTTTTTCTTATGTTTGTTGGCTGCATAAATGTCTTCTTTTGAGAAGTTTCTATTCATATCCTTCCCTCATTTTTTGATGGGGTTGTTTGTTTTTTTCTTGTTAATTTGCTTAAGTTCTTTGTAGATTCTGGATATTAGCCCTTTGTCAGATGGATAGATTACAAAAATTTTCTCCCATTCTGTAGGTTGCCCGTTCACTCTGATGATAGTCTCTTTTTGCTATGCAGAAGCTCTTTAGTCTAATTAGATCCCATTTGTGAATTTTGGGGTTTGTTACCATTGCTTTTGGTGTTTTCGTCATGAAGTCTTTGCCCATGCCTATGTCCTGAATGGTATTGCCTAGGTTTTCTAGGGATTTTATGGTTTTCGGTATTATGTTTAAGTCTTTAATCCATCTTGAGTTAATTTTTGTATAAGGCATAAGGAAGGGATCCAGTTTCAGTTTTCTGCATATGGCTAGACAGTTTTCACAACACCATTTATTAAATAGGGAATCCTTTCCCCATTGCTTGTTTTTGTCAGGTTTGTCAAAGATCGAATGGTTGTAGATGTGTGGTGGTACTTCTGAGGCCTCTGTTCTGTTCCATTGGTCTATATATCTGTTTTGGTACCAGTACCATTGTGTTTTGGTTACTGTATCCTTGTAGCATAGTTTTAAGTCAGGTAGCGTGATGCCTCCAGCTTTGTTCTTTTGGCTTAGGATTGTCTTAGCAATGCGGGCTCTTTTATATGAAATTTAAAGTAGTTTTTTTCCAATTCTGTGGAGAAAGTCAATGATAACTTGATGGGGATAGCATTGAATCTACAAATTACTTTGGGCAGTATGACCATTTTCACGATATTGATGCTTCCTATTCATGAGCATGGAATGTTCTTCCATTTGTTTGTGTCCTCTCTGATTTCCTTGAGCAGTGGTTTGTAGTTCTCCTTGAAGAGGTCCTTCACAATCCTTGTAAGTTGTATACCTAGGTATTTAATTCTCTTTGTAGCAATTATAAATGGGAGTTCACTTATGATTTGGCTCTCTGTTTGTCTATTATTGGGGTAGAGGAATGCTTGTGATTTTTGCACATTGATTTTGTATCCTGAGACTTTGCTGAAGTTGCTTATCAGCTTAAGGAGATTTTGGGCTGAGACGATGGAGTTTTCTAAATATGCAAAAATATGCAATGATGTCATCTGCAAAAAGACAATTTGACTTCCTATTTTCCTATTTGAATACTCTTTATTTCTTTCTCCTGCCTGATTGCCCTGGCCAGAACTTCCAGGACTATATTGAATAGGAGTGGTGAAAGAGGGCATCCTTGTTTTGTGTCGGTTTTCAGAAGGAATGGTTCCAGCTTTTGTCCATTCTGTATGATATTGGCTCTGGGTTTGTCATAAATAGCCCTTGTTATTTTGAGATACATCCCATCAATACGTAGTTTATTGAGAGTTTTTAGCATGAAGGGATGTTGAATTTTGTTGAAGGACTTTTCTGCATCTATTGAGCTAATCATGTGTTTGTTGTCATTGGTTCTGTTTATGTGATGGATTATGTTGACTGATTTGCATATATCGAACCAACCTTGCATCCCAGGGATGAAGCTGACTTGATTGTGGTGTATAAGCTTTTTAATGTGCTGCTGGATTCAGTTTGCCAGTATTTTATTGAGGATTTTGCATCAATGTTCATCAGGGATATTGGCCTGAAATTTTCTTTTTTTGTTGTGTCTCTGCCAGGTTTTGGTATCAGGATGGTGCTAGGCTCATAAAATGAGTTAGGGAGGATTCCCTCTTTTTCTATTGTTTGGAATAGTTTCAGAAGGAATGCTACCAGCTCCTCTTTGTACCTCTCATATAATTCAGCTGTGAATCCATCTGATCCTGGACTTTTTTTTTTGGTTGGTAGGCTATTAATTACTGCCTCAATTTGAGAACTTGTTATTGGTCTATTCAGGGATTCGACTTCTTCCTGATTTAATCTTGGGAGGGTGTATGTGACCAGGAATTTCTCCATTTCTTCTAATTTTCTACTTTATTTGCATAGAGGTGTTTATAGTATTCTCTGGTGGTAGTTTGTATTTCTGTGGAATCAGTGGTGATGTTCCCTTTACCATTTTTTATTGTGTCTATTTGATTTTTCTCTCTTTTCTTCTTTATTAGTCTTGCTAGTGGTCTATCAATTTTGTTGATCTTTTCAAAATACCAGCTCCTGGATTCATTGATTTTTGAAGGGTTTTTCATGTCTCTATCTCCTTCAGTTCTGCTCTGATCTTAATTATTTCTTGTCTTCTGCTAGATTTTGAATTTGTTTGCTCTTGCTCCTCTAGTTCTTTTAATTGTGATGTTAGCGTGTCGATTTTAGATCTTTCCTCCTTTCTCTTATGGGCATTTAGTGATATAAATTTCCCTTTAAACACTGCGTTAGCTGTGTCCCAGAGATTCTATTACATTGTGTCTCTGTTCTCACTATTTTCAAATAACTTATTTATTTCTGCTTTAATTTTGTTATTTACCCAGTAGTCATTCAGGAGCAGGTTGTTCAATTTCCATGTAGTTGTACAGTTTTGAGTGAGTTTCTTAATCATAGGTTCTAATTGATTGTACCGTGATTTGAGAGACTGTTTGTTATGAGATCTGTTCTTTTGCCTTTGCTGAGGATTGTTTTACTTCCAATTATGTGGTCAGTTTTAGAATAAGTGTCATTTTGGTGCTGAGAAGAATGTACATTCTGTTGATTTGGGGTGGAGAGTTCTGTAGAAAAAAGAATTAAAGAGATCCGTTTGGTCTAGAACTGAGTTCAAGTCCTGAATATCCTTCTTAATTTTCTGTCTCATTGATCTAACATTGACAGTGGGGTGTTAAAGTCTCCCACTATTATTGTGTGGGAGTCTAAGTTTCTTTGTAGGTCTCTGAGAACTTGCTTTATGAATTTGGGTGCTCCTGTATTGGGTGCATATATATTTAGAATAGTTAGCTCTTCTTGTTGCATTGATCCCTTTACCATTATGTAATGCCCTTCTTTGTCTCTTTTGATCTTTGTTGGTTTAAAGTCTGATTTATCAGAGACTAGGAATACAACCCCTGCAATGTTTTGCTTTCTGTTTGCTTGGTAAATATTGTTCCATCCCTTTATTTTGAGCCTATATGTGTCTTTGCATTTGAGATGGTTCTCCTGAATACAACACACTGATGGGTCTTGAATCTTTATCCAGTTTGCCAGTCTGCATCTTTTAACTGGGGCATTTATCCCATTTAAATTTAAAGGTAATATTGTTTTGTGTGAATTTGATCCTGTCATTATGATGCTAGTTGGTTATTTTGCCCATTAGTTGATGCAGTTTCTTCATGGGGTTTATTGTTCTTTACAATTTGGTATGTTTTTGCCTTTGATGGTACCAGTTGTTCCTTTCCATGTTTAATGCTTTCTTCAGGAGCTCTTATAAGGCAGGCCTGGTGGTGACAAAATCTCTCAGCGTTTGCTTATCTGTAAAGGATTTTATTTCCCTTCACTTGTGATGCTTAATTTGACTGGATATGAAATTCTGGTTTGAAAATTCTTTTTTTTAAGGATGTTGAATATTCGCCCCCACTCTCTTCTGGCTCATAGGGTTTCTGCAGAGAGACCTGCTGTTAGTCTGATGGGCTTCCCTTTGTGGGTAACCCAACTTTTCTCTCTGGCTGCCCTTAACATTTTTTCCTTCATTTCAACCTTGGTGAATCTGATGATTATGCTTCTTGGGGTTGCTCTTCTCGAGGGGTATCTTTGTGGTGTTTTCTGTGTTTCCTGAATTTGAATGTTGGCCTGTCTTGCTACATTGGGGAAGTCCTCCTGGATAATATCCTGAAGATTGTTTTCCAACTTGGTACCATGCTCCCCGTCACTTTCAGGTACACCAATCAAACATAGGTTTGGTCTTTTCACATAGTCCCATATTTCTGGGAGGCTTTGTTCATTCCTTTTCATTCTTTTTTCTCTAATCTTGTCTTCACGCTTTATTTCATTAAGTTGATCTTCAATCTCTGATATCCTTTCTTCTGCTTGGTCTATTTGGGTATTGATAATTGTATATGCTTCATGAAGTTCTCATGCTGTGTTTTTCAGCTTTATCAGGTCATTTATGTTCTTCTCTAAACTGGTTATTCTAGTTAGCAATTTGTCTAACATTTTTTCAAGGTTCTTAGCTTCCTTGCATTGGGTTATAACATTCTCCTTTATCTTGGAGTAGTTCATTATTACCCACCTTCTGAAGCCTACTTCTGTCAATTCATTAAACTCATTCTCTATCCAGTTTTGTTCCCTTGCTGGGAAGAGTTGTAATCCTTTGAAGGAGAAGAGGCATTCCAGTTTTTGCAATTATCAGCCTTTTTTGCGCTGGTTTCTCTCCATCTTCGTGTGTTTATCTACCTTTGGTCTTTGATGTTGGTAACCTTTGGATGAGGTTTTGGTGTGGATGTCCATTTTATTGATGTTGATACTATTCTTTTCTGTTTGTTAGTTTTCCTTCTAACATTCCCCTCTGCTGAAGGTCTGCTGGCGTTTGTTGGAGGTCCACTCCAGACCCTGTTTGCCTGGGTATTACCAGTGGAGGCTGCAGAACAGCAAAGATTGCTGCCTGTTTCTTCCTCTGGAAGCTTCGTCGCAGAGGGGCACCCGCCAGATGCCAGCCAGAGCTCTCCTGTATGAGGTGCCTGTTGACCCCTGCTAGGAGGTGTCTCCTGGTCAGGAGACACTGGGGTCAGGGACCCACTTGAGGAGGCAGTCTGTCCCTTAGCAGAGCTTAAATGCTGTGCTGGGAGATCTGCACTCTTCAGAGCTGGCAGGCAGAAACATTTAAGTCTGCTGAAGCTGTACCCACAGCTGCCCCTTCCCCCAGGTGCTCTGTCCCAGGGAGATGGGAGTTTTATCTATAAGCCCCTGACTGGGGCTGCTGCCTTTGTTTCAGAGATGCCCTGCCCAGGGAGGAGGAATCTAGAGAGGCAGTCTGGCTATAGCGGCTTTCCCAAGCTGTGGTAGACTCCGGCCAGTTTGAACTTCCTAGTGGCTTTGTTTATGCTGTGAAGGGAAAACCGCCTACTCAAGCTGCAGTAATGGCAGAGGACCCTCCCCTCACCAAGCTAGAGCATCCTAGTTCAACTTCAGACTGCTGTGTTGGCAAAAAAAATTTCAAGCCAGTGGATCTTAGCTTGCTGGTCTCTGTGGGAGTGGGATCCACTGAGCTAGACCACTTGGCTTCCTGGCTTCAGCCCCCTTTCCAGGGGAGTGAATGGTTATGTCTTGCTGGCGTTTCAGGTGCCACTGGGGTATGAAAAGAAACTCCTGCAGCCATTTTGGTGTCTGCCCAAATGGCCATCCAGTTTCATGCTTGAAACCCAGGGCCCTGGTGGTGTAGGCACCAGAGGGAATCTCCTTTTCTGTAGGTTGTGAAGACCATGGGAAAAGCATAGTATCTGGCCCTGAATGCACTGTTCCTCACAGCAGAGTCCCTCATGGCTTCCTTTGACTAGGGGAGGGAGTTTCTCGATCCCTTGCATTTCCCAGGTGAGGCGACACCCCATCCTGCTTCTGCTTGCGCTCTGTGGGCTACACCCACTGTCTAACCAGTCCCAATGAGATGAACCATGTACCTCAGTTAGAAATGCAGAAATCACCTGCCTTTGACATTGATCTCGCTGGGAGCTCCAGACTAGAGCTGTTCCTATTTGGTCACCTTGCCAGCTACCCTTGCATATTGTTTATAAATTTAAGGACAAGAATGAAATCCATGCCGAGATTAAAAAGGCATTTTAGCCTATGAGGCAGAGCTGTGAAATGCTTCCAATCATTGGGCCTTCAAAAATGTTCAGGGCCAGGTGCAGTAGATCGCATAACCATAATACCAGAGCTTTGGGAGGTCAAGGCTGGTGGATTTCTTGAGGTCAGGAGCTCAAGATTGGCCTGGAAAACATAGCAATACCCCATCTCTACAAAGATTTGTTAAAAATTAGCCTGTTGTGATGGCACACACCTGCAATCCCAGCTACTCAGGAAGCTGAGGCAGAAGGATGGCTTTAGCCCAGGAGTTCCAGGCTGTTGTGAGGTATGATCACACCACTACTGCCCTCCAGCATAGGGAAACAGAGTGAAAGCCTATCTCTAACAAAACAAAACAAATAATTTTCAGATGTGCAATTGTCTAGTCAAGGAGTCTACACTTCTGTATTTACATAAAAGAGAGGAAAAATTTTAGGTAAATAAATGTCATCCTTAATGTGTGAGCAAAAGGACATTAATCAGAAGTAAATATAAAATATTTGCTCCAGAAAACTTGAAGATCAATTGAGTCCGTGGAAGTAAATTACTCAATGATCTCTTGAAGATACAAGAATAGAAAGAGAAGATATTTAATTACAAAAAAGGTCTCCGTGGAGAACATGCCATTCACAGTCCATCAGTATGAATTCAAAACATTGGCCAAGATTTTTGTTCTAACCTTATGACACTGAAGCCTGGATATCTCCCAGATATTCTAGGAAAGACTACTTAGGGGTGTTCATTGTCCTCTAGAGTCCTTAGCTGGTCTGAGGTCATAATATAGACACTAATTTTTCTTCTGTTAAATCAGCAATCTACCTTCCATGTATTTGCTTAAGGTATCTTTTACCAAAACCACTATATTTCCTTTAATAATTCAATAATAATACAGTCATGCTACTGAAAACTGTGATGTGAATTAGATCACATTAAGCAAAACCCTCTTGCTATCATAAGGGGTAGTCTCTTGGGAAAGAATGGCTTATACTGCTAGGAGTCAGTGTGCAAGGTCTTCTTCCTATAGGAATAAGGCTCCTATAGGGAATATTCAAACTTTTTAAAAGGTATTCTCTAAATAACTTACTGATTTCAAGGGAGATGCATGGTCATACCACTTGGAAACTGACATTATCCTAAATGGTTTGAAAGCTAAATATCACTTTTTCTCTAAGCGCTTCTATGATTATTGTTTCTGTTTGTTAGTTTTCCTTAGTAATGTAAAAGAAACATTGCTGGATAAAGTAAAAATAAACAAATACGTAAGTGTATTAGTCCATTTTCACATTGCTGATAAAGACATACCAGAGACAGAATCATTTGTAAAGAAAGAGAGGTATAATCGACTCATAGTTTCACATGGCTGAGCAGGCCTCACAGTCATGGCAGGAGGCAAGAGGCACGTCTTACATCACAAAGTACAAGAAAGAATGAGAGCCAAGTGAAAAGGGTTTCCCCTTATAAAACCATCAGATCTCGTGATACTTATTCACTACCATGAGAATAGTATGGGGGAAATTGCCCTCATGATTCAATTATCTCCCACTGGGTCCCTCCCACAACATGTGGGAATCATGAGAGCTACAATTCAAGATGAGATTTGGGTGGTGACACAGCCACACCATTATTTATAATTTAATAAAAAGTTATTAAAACAGATTTTAATAACTTAATTAAAGCCTCTGGATCCAGCGGTGCCTTCAGCCCCATCTCTGAATTTTCCATTTCTGGGTGAGTTTGGCATTTTGCTGAAAGAAGGGTCATGACTTACATACCCTTCTTTACTTTCTAATAGCACGGCTGATATTCAAGATTTAAACAAGACTTTGCTAAGGGTACAGAATAACAGTAGAACAATTAAAAAGGGGCAACATCCAATTTGGCTGGTTTATATGTGATAATTCCCTCATATTTATTCTACAAGCAACTACATCTTCTTGGCCAGGATCCGCATGATGGAGGATACCAGTTATGACAACCCCCAAAGATATTCCAAAAGCCAAACCTGAACTACCTCTCTGGCCCCACTGCTCTCCCAGCTGACCTCTGTCCCATGCACCAATAGCCTCATTGCCCTCTACTACATCAAATCCTCCACATTTCCTGTGAACTCTCTCTGTACCTCAGCTCATGCTGTTCCTCGAGCTGGAAATATCTTTCTTCCCCCCACATTTTTCCTAACTTTAACACCCCACTCAACCTATAAACACAGCTGAGAAATTTTACATTACTTTCCCTACGACTCCAGCCTGTGTCTTTCTCTGTATTCCTGCAGAATATAGCTTATAACTCCATCTCCACCTTTACTCACCTCCTGCATTTCACTAGAGCTTGTTTTGTCTCCTCCACTGGTCAGTAAGTTCTCTGGGAGCAGGGACAATGTGTGATAATCTTTGAGTCCAAAAGCATAGCTTAGATCTACCTTTGTATTGTTAGTGCCTGAATTTGCCTTTAGTGCCATTGCCTACAGCTTTAAAACTAAATAATTGGGTCAGATCTCTAGGCTCCCGCACCTGGTTTCTGATTTTGGCAGAAATATAAAATCATTTATACTGTAGTGTGGGATAAAGCTAGGATATCCTTCCTACCAAAGTTGATTGTTTCCCAAATAGTCTCTTAGCAAAGGTAGACTGTCTCCTAAGAAGGCATATATGGTGGTGGGCGGTGGGGTTGGGGGGGGGTCCTTTTCTCAAATACTGGGCTGCCTTTAAAGTCCACTGGGTAGATCTTGGTGACATGGAAGATTCTGCCACATTTCTGTTCAGCTTAGCTAAGGCCCCTCCATATGAAACATACATATCCATACAGAACATGTCACATTGCTGCATCCTACCATGCCCTGATTTTCACATCACACACCAGACCCTTGCTACCTGCTCACGAATATGAACAATGTATGTTGCACATGCATACACACTGGAATTGGAATAAATTCTGATATTTTTAAGATACATAATAATTATGAATAGAGATATAGACTGCTACTATCAATGAATTTTTAAAACAGAAACATTGGGGGGGGCGGAGCAAGATGGCCGAATAGGAACAGCTCCAGTCTCCATCTCCCAGCGCGAGCGACACAGAAGACCGGTGATTTCTGCATTTTCAACTGAGGTACTGGGGTCTTCTCACTCGGGAGTGCCGGACAATCGGTGCTGGTCAGCTGCTGCAGCCTGACCAGCGAGAGCTGAAGCAGGGCGAGGCATCGCCTCACCTGGGAAGCGCAAGGCGGAAGGGAGCCCCTTTTCCTAGCCAGGGGAACTGAGACACACAACACCTGGAAAATCGGGTAACTCCCACTCCAGTACTGCACTGTAAGCACACAGGCACACCAGGAGAATATATCCCATACCTGGCTGGGAGGGTCCCACGCCCACGGAGCCTCCCTCCTTGCTAACACAGCAGTCTGCGGCAATCTAACCGCAAGGCAGCAGCGAGGCTGGGGGAGGGGCGCCCACCATCCCACCATCGCTGAGGCTTAAGTAGGTAAACAAAGCCCCTGGGAAGCTCAAACTGGGTGGAGCTCACAGCAGCTCAAGGAAACCTGCCTGTCTCTGTAGACTGCGCCTCTGGGGACAGGGTACACCTAAAAAATAACAGGGGAAGCAGCAGAGGCCTCTGCAGACGTGAACGACTCTGTCTGACAGCTTTGAAGAGAGCAGTGGATCTCCCAACAGGGAGGCTGAGATCTGAGAAGGGGCAGGCTGCCTGCTTAAGTGGGTCCCTGAACCCTGAGTAGCCTAACTGGGAGACATCCACCACTAGGGGCAGTCTGACACCCCACACCTCACAGGGTGGAGTACACCCCTGAGAGGAAGCTTCCAAAGCAAGAATCAGACAGGTGCACTCGCTGTTCAGCAATATTCTATATTCTGCAACCACTGCTGCTGATACCCAGGCAAACAGGGTCTGGAGTGGACCTCAAGCAATCTCCAACAGACCTATAGCTGAGGGTACTGACTGTCAGAAGGAAAACTATCAAACAGGAAGGACACCTATACCAAAACCCCATCAGTACGTCACCATCATCAAAGACCAGAGACAGATAAAACCACAAAGATGGGGAAAAAGCAGGGCAGAAAAGCTGGAAATTCAAAAAATAAGAGCGCATCTCCCCCTGCAAAGGAGCACAGCCCATCACCAGCAATGGATCAAAGTTGGTCAGAGAATGACTGACGAGATGAGAGAAGAAGGCTTCAGTCCATCAAACCTCTCAGAGCTAAAGGAGGAATTACGTACCCAGTGCAAAGAAACTAAAAATCTTGAAAAAAGAGTGGAAGAATTGACAGCTAGACTAATCAATGCAGAGAAGGTCATAAACGAAATGACAGAGATGAAAACCACGACACGAGAAATACGTGACAAATGCACAAGCTTCAGTAACCGACTTGATCAACTGGAAGAAAGAGTATCAGCGATGGAGGATCAAATGAATGAAATGAAGTGAGAAGAGAAACCAAAAGAAAAAAGAAGAAAAAGAAATGAACAAAGCCTGCAAGAAGTATGGGATTATGTAAAAAGACCAAATCTACGTCCAATTGGGGTGCCTGAAAGTGAGGGGGAAAATGGAACCAAATGGGAAAACACTCTTCAGGATATCATCCAGGAGAACTTCCCCAACCTAGCAGGGCAGGCCAACATTCAAATTCAGGAAATACAGAGAATGCCACAAAGATACTCCTCCAGAAGAGCAACTCCAAGACACATAATTGCCAGATTCACCAAAGTTGAAATGAAGGAAAAAATCTTAAGGGCAGCCAGAGAGAAAGGTCAGGTTACCCACAAAGGGAAGCCCATCAGACTGACAGCAGATCTCTCGGCAGAAACTCTACAAGCCAGAAGAGAGTGGGGGCCAATATTCAAAGTTCTTAGAGAAAAGAATTTTTAACCCAGAATTTCATATCCAGCCAAACTAAGTTTCATAAGTGAAGGAGAAATAAAATTCTTTACAGATAAGCAAATGCTTAGAGATTTTGTCACCACCAGGCCTGCCTTACAAGAGACCCTGAAGGAAGCCCTAAACATGGAAAGGAACAACCGGTACCAGCCATTGCAAAAACATGCCAAAATGTAAAGACCATCGAGGCTAGGAAGAAACTGCATCAACTCATGAGCAAAATAACCAGTTAATATCATAATGATGGGATCAAGTTCACACATAACAATATTAACCTTAAATGTAAATGGACTAAATGCTCCAATTAAAAGACACAGACTGGCAAACTGCATAAAGAGTCAAGATCCATCAGTCTGCTGTCTTCAGGAGACCCATCTCACATGCAGAGACATACATAGGCTCAAAATAAAGGGATGGAGGAAGATCTACCAAGCAAATGGAGAACAAAAAAAAGCAGGGGTTGCAATCCTAGTCTCTGATAAAACAGACTTTAAACCATCAAAGATCAAAAGAGACAAAGAAGGCCACTACATAATGGTAAAGGGATCAATTCAACAGGAAGAGCTAACTATCCTAAATATATATGCACCCAATACAGGAGCACCCAGATTCATAAAGCAAGTCCTTAGAGACTTACAAAGAGACTTAGACTCCCATACAATAATAATGGGAGACTTCAACACTCCACTGTCAACATTAGACAGATCAACGAGACAGAAAGCTAACAAGGATATCCAGGAATTGAACTCATCTCTACACCAAGCAGACCTAATAGACATCTACAGAACTCTCCACCCCAAGTCAACAGAATATACATTCTTCTCAGCACCACATCGCACTTATTCCAAAATTGACCACATAATTGGAAGTAAAGCACTCCTCAGCAAATGTAAAAGAACAGAAATTATAACAAACTGTCTCTCAGACCACAGTGCAATCAAACTAGAACTCAGGACTAAGAAACTCAATCAAAACCGCTCAACTACATGGAAACTGAACAACCTGCTCCTGAATGACTACTGGGTACATAACGAAATGAAAGCAGAAGTAAAGATGTTCTTTGAAACCAGTGAGAACAAAGATACAACATACCAGAATCTCTGGGACACATTTAAAGCAGTGTGTAGAGGGAAATTTATAGCACTAAGTGCCCACAAGAGAAAGCAGGAAAGATCTAAAATTGACACTCTAACATCACAATTAAACGAACTAGAGAGGCAAGAGCAAACACATTCAAAAGCTAGCAGAAGGCAAGAAATAACTAAGATCAGAGCAGAACTGAAGGAGATAGAGACACAAAAAACCCTCCAAAAAATCAATGAATCCAGGAGTTGGTTTTTCGAAAACATCATCAAAATTGACAGACCGCTAGCAAGACTAATAAAGAAGAAAAGAGAGAGGAATCAAATAGACGCAATAAAAAATGATAAAGGGGATATCACCACCGACCCCACAGAAATACAAACTACCATCAGAGAATACTATAAACACCTCTACGCAAATCAACTAGAAAATCTAGAAGAAATGGATAATTTCCTGGACACGTACACTCTCCCAAGACTAAACCAGGAAGAAGTTGAATCCCTGAATAGACCAATAGCAGGCTCTGAAATTGAGGCAACAATTAATAGCCTACCCACCAAAAAAAGCCCAGGACCAGATGGATTCACAGCTGAATTCTACCAGAGGTACAAGGAGGAGCTGGTACCATTCCTTCTGAAACTATTCCAATCAATAGAAAAAGAGGGAATCCTCCCTAACTCATTTTATGAGGCCAACATCATCCTGATACCAAAGCCTGGCAGAGACACAACAAAAAAAAAGAGAATTTTAGACCAATATCCCTGATGAACATCAATGCAAAAATCCTCAATAAAATACTGGCAAACCGGATTCAGCAGCACATCAAAAAGCTTATCCACCATGATCAAGTGGGCTTCATCCCTGGGATGCAAGGCTGGTTCAACATTCGCAAATCAATAAACGTAATCCAGCATATAAACAGAACCAAAGACAAGAACCACATGATTATCTCAATAGATGCAGAAAAGGCTTTTGACAAAATTCAACAGCCCTTCATGCTAAAAACGCTCAATAAATTCGGTATTGATGGAACGTACCTCAATATAATAAGAGCTATTTATGACAAACCCACAGCTAATATCATACTGAATGGGCAAAAACTGGAAAAGTTCCCTTTGAAAACTGGCACAAGACAGGGATGCCCTCTCTCACCACTCCTATTCAACATAGTGTTGGAAGTTCTGGCTAGGGCAATCAGGCAAGAGAAAGAAATCAAGGGTATTCAGTTAGGAAAAGAAGAAGTCAAATTGTCCCTGTTTGCAGATGACATGATTGTATATTTAGAAAACCCCATCGTCTCAGCCCAAAACCTTCTTAAGCTGATAAGCAACTTCAGCAAAGCAAAGTCTCAGATACAAAATTAATGTGCAAAAATCACAAGCATTCTTATACACCAGTAACAGACAAGCAGAGAGCCAAATCAGGAATGAACTTCCATTCACAATTGCTTCAAAGAGAATAAAATACCTAGGAATCCAACTTACAAGGGTTGTAAAGGACCTCTTCAAGGAGAACTACAAACCACTGCTCAGTGAAATAAAAGAGGACACAAACAAATGGAAGAACATACCATGCCCATGGATAGGAAGAATCAATATCGTGAAAATGGCCATACTGCCCAAGGTTATTTATAGATTCAATGCCATCCCCATCAAGCTACCAATGAGTTTCTTCACCGAATTGGAAAAAACTGCTTTAAAGTCCATATGGAACCAAAAAAGAGCCCGCATTGCCAAGACAATCCTAAGTCAAAAGGACAAAGCTGGAGGCATCACGCTACCTGACTTCAAACTATACTACAAGGCTACAGTAACCAAAACAGCATGGTACTGGTACCAAAACAGAGATATAGACCAATGGAACAGAACGGAGTCCTCAGAAATAATGCCACACATCTACAACCATCTGATCTTTGACAAACCTGAGAGAAACAAGAAATGGGGAAAGGATTCCCTATTTAATAAATGGTGCTGGGAAAATTGGCTAGCCATAAGTAGAAAGCTGAAACTGGATCCTTTCCTTACTCCTTATACGAAGATTAATTCAAGATGGATTAGAGACTTAAATGTTAGACCTAATACCATAAAAACCCTAGAAGAAAATCTAGGTAGTACCATTCAGGACATAGGCATGGGCAAGGACTTCATGTCTAAAACACCAAAAGCAATGGCTGCAAAAGCCAAAATTGACAAATGGGATCTAATTAAACTAAAGAGCTTCTGCACAGCAAAAGAAACTACCATCAGAGTGAACAGGCAACCTACAGAATGGGAGAAAATTTTTGCAATCTACTCATCTGACAAAGGGCTAATTTCCAGAATCTACAAAGAACTCAAACAAATATACAAGAAAAAAACAAACAACCCCATCAAAAAGTGGGGAAAGGATATGAACAGACATTTCTCAAAAGAAGACATTCATACAGCCAACAGACACACGAAAAAATGCTCATCATCACTCGCCATCAGAGAAATGCAAATCAAAACCACAGTGAGATACCATCTCACACCAGGTAGAATGGCAATCATTAAAAAATCAGGAAACAACAGGTGTTGGAGAGGATGTGGAGAAATAGGAACACTTTTACACTGTTGGTGGGATTGTAAACTAGTTCAACCATTATGGACAACAGTATGGCAATTCCTCAAGGATCTAGAACTAGATGTACCATATGACCCAGCCATCCCACTACTGGGTATATACCCAAAGGATTATAAATTATGCTACTACAAAGACACATGCACACGTATGTTTATTGCGGCACTATTCACAATAGCAAAGACTTGGAATCAACCCAAATGTCCATCAGTGACAGACTGGATTAAGAAAATGTGGCACATATACACCATGGAATACTATGCAGCCATAAAAAAGGATGAGTTTGCGTCCTTTGTAGGGACATGGATGCAGCTGGAAACCATCATTCTTAGCAAACTATCACAAGAAGAGAAAACCAAACACCGCATGTTCTCACTCATAGGTGGGAACTGAACAATGAGCTCACTTGGACTCGGGAAGGGGAACATCACACAATGGGGCCTATCATGGGGAGGGGGGCGGGGGGAGGGATTGCATTGGGGAGTTATACCTGATATAAATGATGAATTGATGGGTGCTGATGAGTTGATTGGTGCAGCACACCAACATGGCACATATATACATATGTAACAAACCTGCACGTTATGCACATGTACCCTAGAACTTAAAGTATAATAAAATAAAAAATAAAAAAAAAATAAAACAGAAACATTGAAGCAGAATAAAATTAGCAAACCTACCCTTTCAGCCTTAATTCCTACTGACCTACTCTGAATCTTTACCATCCAACCCATGCTGTCTCCTTTATGTGCTTAAAAATGACTTGAACTCTCCCACCTGTTTTTTCCTTTATGTTGTTTATTCAAATGCTTTCCGTAATTCTATTCTAGATTCCTAACAAACAAATCAAATCTTCAGCATCTTGCCCAAAATACCCTGCCTGAATCCAGATCTTTCTGAGGCTCTCAGTCTCCTGAGAACTGAATTCTTATGGTGTGAATTAAATGCTAATTTAAATGGCATATGATGTTCTCATGTTACAGCGATTTTATTATAAGGCCTTAAGATTAAGACCTATGTCTTGTATGCCTACACTTAGTGCTTAATGTGGGGCTGCACACAAGCTGGTTGCTCAGGCCATCTGTAAGGGCAAGCCCTCTCTCTATGAGAGGAACTGGCGGCCTCCTCCTCCATCATGGTCTGTAATTTGCTGGCCCTGAGCCATAGGGCTTTCCTTCTTCAGACACCCTCTTGGAGAATCAGTTATTAAAGCCATAAACCCAAGATCATAAATAACTTTCCCAAGTCCCAATAAATCTGTATTTCATATGAAGCATGTTATTTTTGAGAAGAGGCCCAATTCCTTTGGAAATCACGTAGTAAGAAGTAAGAGAGGTGTCTTCCATGGAATCACATGATGGTTTCACATACGGCTCTCCTCAGGCCTCACTCAAAACATAACACACTGGCCAATCAGATACCACAATCTTGGTGGCTTCAGCCCTTAGCACAGAAATCTCATTTTCTTCCTCTCTTGGGACCTGAATTTCCACTGCCCAGAAGTCATTTTTCTTGAAGATTTCATTTCTAACATCAGTGTAGGAACAATAATTTTTAAAAAGCCATTTTGTTCCTGAACAAGATTGAGATAAATCAGGCTGTGTGTGTGTGTGTGTGTATCCTTGTTTTTTGCTTCCTTGGACTTCCCTGACCTTCCCTGATGACCCAGGGGTGGTGGCCATGGAGGGAGGGCAGCTGTCAAAAGATGTCAGGTTTCCCGTGACTAAGGAGTATAGATACACTTAATGAATCTATCTAGGATACAACAGCGTTGATGTCCGAAGCCCAGAGAATTTAGCTAACACTGACAGAGTACATGACTTTCTGAACGGACCAATTGGTATCAATGTTATCATTAGTTAACTCTGGGAGCAATTCACCAAACTAAGTCTAATTAGTGGAATGAGTTTTATGCAGTTTTTCTTTGGAAAATGACTCTTAAATTATGCCAGTTTCACAATAAGGAAAATACCAGAATCATCCTTCAATTTATTCTGAAGTGTTCACAGACCATTTAACCATTTATTAATTGATTTAACAAGTATTTACTGAACAGACACTTGTGCATGCGGGTTGGAGATGCCCTTAGGTCTGCAGGCCTCTGGGCAAGTAATTTTCTATAAAAACTACTTAAGTCACCAAAATCGGTATGTCAGATGCATCTGGAAACTAATTTCATGCCATTCCATGAAAGAAATGTTATGCTGGCCAGCAGGAGCTATCCTCTTTCCAAACCCCCTCCCAGAAGCATAAAACCAAGGTCAGGCCACGGGACCCCGGAACAGCTCCATTAACCCAAATGAAACTGCTGCCCCAGAGTGATCATTGGTACTAGAAGAAAACTTAGAAAATTCCCAGGAATCTTCTGCAAAGTGTGAGGTTACCTGATGTTTAGGGCCTGGGGCAGGCACCCCTTGCCTGGATCTCAGGGTGGTGTGGGTATCAGTGACTAAATCATAATGTCTGCTCTCAAGGAAATCTCCTATTGTGTGGAATGTTCTTCTAACTCTGCCTGCCATGTAATATAATGTGCTCAAGTGTTATAGATGCCATGATAAAGATGCACGTATGGTGTAATAAAAAGTCAAAAGAAAAAGTGGTCAGTATTTGATCAATCTAAAGATAAAAAATATACTTCATGATTTTGAAGCAGGACATTTACGGTCCCTGGTTGTCATTTAAAAATGATCTGGGAAGTTCTTTTGTCTGATTTGTCATGTGAACCAGGTGTCTGTAGAAACATCAGCACTCCAAACTGACAATCAGACAAGGATCACACTAGAAATAACAAAGGATTTGGATGAATACAAACTTGCGTTTCTATCCCAGTTCCCGCTACCACTTGATTGCTGTATGGTGCTGGAGAAAATAACCCCTTTAAGCCTCAGGTTTCTTATCTGTAAAATGAGGATCATAATATTTATTTCACTGGGCTGTTTTGAGGTTTAAGTTACAGTTTGTCTATAAACCTATGCTCATGGCATATCAGGTTTATTTGTTCTTGAAGTAGGAAAAATTGCAAAAAAAAAAAAAAAAAGAAAAATATGTGTTCTATAAAGTAAGATTGTCAGCTCACTCTCATATAGGAGCCATTCCTATGAACATATTGCTTACCGGCATGGAACCCAAAATGTTAGATTCCAAAGCCTGGAATTCTAAAGCCTGGAATCTAACATTTTGGGTTCCATGTCTATAAGCAATAATTGAAGGTCAGGCTACACCAACCAGGGTGCGTAGGCTTCTATACCAAGACTTGCATTCCACATGCCTTCCCTAAAAGCAACTTGAGGTAAATATATCTATCATATACATCCTCAGTATCTTAACCAGCTGGGGCTGCTATCACAGAATGCCATAGACTGGGTGGCTTAAACAAGAGACATTTATTTCTCACAGTTCTGAAGGCTGGGAAGTCCAAGGTCAAGGTGCCTTGGAATTAGTGTCTGGTGTGGACCCTCTTCCTTGTATGCATATGACAACTTCTCACTGTATCTTTACCTGGTAGAGAGACGGGGGTTCTGGCCTCTTCCTCTTCTTAGGAGAGAATCATTCCTATCATGGAGGCTCGACCCTCATGACCTCATCTAAAATGAATTACCTTCCAAATGCCCCACCTATAAGTATCCTCATATTGGTGATTACGGGCTCATCATAAGAATCTGGGGAGGACACAAACATTTAGTTTCTAACACTCAGTTTCTAAGTAGAGGTTTGGACTTGTAGGAATGGAGGCTCCTGGAAACCAGTGGGGTCAGAAGAAGGCCGGATCCATCAGATTTATTTGATCAGATATCAGCAAGTCTTCCTCAGTACCCGCCTGTGCCTGTGAAAAGCTCTTCCCCTCAGAGCAATGCTCAAGATTTCAGTCTGTCCAGATGATCCCATGACCCACCCTTCTATTATCCCCAGTTGTAGAGCATAGCACAACCTAAGCTTGGAGATGGGGTGGGGAGTGAGGGGCTGGAGCTACAGATGGGAAGCAGGGCTTTGGGTGGGGGTTGAAGTTGGGACACCTGTTGCACACAGAGAGGTTACTCTTGCATGACCAAAAAAATAGTAGTTTACTTAAATAGTGGCCAAAGAGTAGTTCAGCAGGAATTTCATTTACAAAGCTGATGTCATAGAAGCTCAAGACTTAATTCATATAATCTCTTCTCTTATAGAGGAAAAAGCAGAAACACAGGATAATCTATGAGTACAAATCCATTCTCCCACCCAGGAATCTCTCTATGACTTCTCCTAACACCAGTGTGAGAAGCATCCAGCACATCAGCTGTGGATATCAAGAACTCTGATATTAGGGAGCAAGTGACCCATGCCCTTTAGGAGGTCACAGAAAGGGCTGTGGTGTCTTTGAGGGGTGGGAATGTAATTAGGCAGTCAGAGAAATTCAGAAGAGGGCATTTGAATTGGATACAAGACTTCAATAAAGAATGATGGGAAGAAAGAGCAGAGAGATAAACCCAAACCACACAGATGGGAAAAGAGGCTATGTTTAGGGAACATGGAAGAAGCCAACCTGGCTCAAGCTGAGGATGTGCTCAGGGAAGGGTTGCTGGATACTGGGGGACTAGAAAACTAAGGAAGGGCTCTGTAGATCACATTCACACCCCAAGTTTGTCTCTCAGCCCTCCTCTCCCCAGGGACTGCCCCACAGCAAATAAGTCAGGAAAAAGCCATCTTTTCAGCACTTCTTGATTTTGCAGTTGGAAGCCTCAGAGCAAAACACCAGGAAATTTAGAGAAATGCTTTGCACACTTGTATAGAAGGGGCCACTGTTTTGGAATAGAAACATCTCGTTATAATAAGTCTGCACACAGAAACAGATGGAAGTAGATAAGTATCAGGTCTTGCCTCCAATTCTGTCAGCCAAGAGAGAAGGAAATTTGAGCTGTTAGTTATGGAGTCTTCCTCAAATCCAGGTCGGCACAGAGTTCTTGTGGTTGAGTTACTTCCCCCTCCTTTTTTTTAAGAGACCCTCAATTTCCTAGGATTGCAAATATTTTGGAAAAGAAAACCCCTTTAAAGAAAGAGGCCAGGCGCGGTGGCTCACGCCTATAATCCCAGCACTTTGGGAGGCTGAGGTGGGTGGACCACCTGAGGTCAGGAGTCTGAGACCAGCCTGGCCAACATGACAAAACTTCATCTATACTAAAAATACAAAAATTAGCCGGGAGTGGTCCAGGCACCTGTAGTCCCAGCTACTCAGGAGGCTGAGACAGGAGAATTGCTTGAATGTGGGAAGCAGAGGTTGCAGTTAGCTGAGATCGTGCCACTGCACTCCAGCGTGGGTGACAGAGAGAGACTCCATCTAAAAAAAAAAAAAAAAGAAAAGGAAAGAAACTATTATTTTTATGGAATGACTTGCCAGACTTACTTGCATCTAATGTTCATAAAAATCTTCAGGTAGGTATTATTGCCATCTCTGATTTTACAAGAAACAGGCTCATTATTGAAATGGCTTATCTCATATTACAAAATTTTCTAAGGGCCCTGCTCCAAGTTCACTGGACTCCTGGAGCCATGTTCAGTGCTTCCATAACACCACCTTCCAGGCTGTGGGCTGCTTAATCTTTCTAAGTAGAAAGATGCAGTGAGAGGAAAATGAGAAAGGATAAAACTCTGTAGCTACAGCCTCAAGTGGAACCAGATCATCAAAGACCATGACTGCAATCACGCGTGGTGTCAACACATCAGAGATGGAAGATGCCAGGTGCCCCAACCCCAGTCCCTTCACCTCCTTAGAAGTAACTTCATACCCCACCAACACATGGGAAGGCTGGATTTTCCACATACTACTGGTCGTAAACGAACGATGGTTAAAAAATAAGCACGAAAGAAGACACTTCTTAATTCCTAGGACTATCAAGTAGTATGCTATCCATTGAGTTTGTTTTTCATGCTTATGGCTCTACTAGCCATCTAGAGCCATGAGGACAAAAGTCAATTTCTGGGTACTAAAGGATGACCTTTGGGATGGAGTCTGGTTCCTACAGGATTGTGGCACCTCTAGGCTCCCCTCCTAGATTGCCCAGGCTCTCCTCCCACCCACTACCCAGCCTCCAACTTGGCCCAGTCCAGCTCCACCAGCACTTGCCTCCATCACATCTTCCCTAACACCTACATTGAAATTGTCACCTGACCTGCCTGGATTTCTCACCAGGCTGTGTTCTCCAAGAAGGCTGGGACCTTCAAGGCTAGACAGCTCTCATTTCTAGCAAGGTGCCTGCTGCACAATAATGTTTATTGAATATGTGAAGGAGTATGTAAATGTGTTTATTGTATGAGTGAATAACTGGCTGAAATAATGAACATTTTCTTATGAAAACATTAAGGATGCAATAGCATAGGTGGTGTTCTAGCTAATAAAATCCTGTGGGTGCAGAAAGCTGCAAAGAGCAGAGCATTGGGGTGCTAACTAGGCCAAATTCATGTTTTCGGAGGACTGCTATGCTCAAGTCATCCTCCCGCCTCTCCAGTCTCGTGAATTCACAGCAGGAATCAATAATGACACTGAATCATTCAGGAATGTGAGGCTCAGGGGTGGCCAAGCAGGGGTCTGAAGACGAAGGATTGATGAGGAAAAGACACCTGCCACACTGCTTACTCTTTCCTTGTTCTTATGCCACTTCTGTGCAGAGGCTGGCACATTCCACCCTGTCTCCTACCCTCTCTGGCCCCAGCTGATGGTCTCATAGGCACTTTCCTCCCCTCTTACCCCTGGAAGACCTGGGTGAGAATCTGTTTGTGGCTCCTCTCCACGCTGCTGCTGTCTCAGAGGCCTTAGTCAGTCTGCGTGGGTGTTGTTTATCTTTTCATCCATTCCCCAGTCCAGGACACAGTCTGTTAATTGAAACACGATGATGTAGAGGCTGCAGCTACAGATGGAGTGTTTTCTTTCCTTCACACCTCTCTCCCCTTAACCTCTTGTCTCTTTGGCCTTTTTCTCCAAATGTCTTGCCGCAGACCTCTTGCCATGTGTCTCTCTTTTCCTGGCTGCTCCCTGAAAGTCTTGAGCCATGAAATGACTGTGGTGAGTCTCTAGACAAATGACTGTTGCCTCCCCTCCTTTCATGGTGACAACTGAGGTGCAATACCCTCCTTTCCTCTTATTAGCTATGTGACTCCAGGGACTCCTAAACATTTCTGAGCCTCAACATACTAATTTATAAAATGAGATTGCAGAGGCTGCCTTTATAGCCTGCTTATTGTGGGGAACGCTTATTGTGGGGAACGTGAGAAAGTACATTAAAAGCTCTTAGAAACTGCATCACAAGGAGAAGGTAATTAAGGTATTATCATTATTTACAGGTACAGAAGAGAAGAGGCAGAAATCTGTGAGTCATGCAGACGACTGTTCTGTCCACTCATCACTTTAGACACTAGTCTCCACTCCTCTGCCTTTTCTCCCTCCATTCTTCTCCATATTTATCTATTGCTTTCCATTTCTAGCCTTCCTCCAGGTGTTCTTTGAGGATCTACCACTGCATGCTCTGAACTGGGTACACTGGCCTTTCCTGTTCTCTTGTGCAAGCCAGGCTGGCCTGTGGTGGCCAGTGAGATTGAGAGACCGGGTGCATCTGCTCACCCCCACTTTTCCTCCTCTTTTCCCCTATATACTGCAATTACCCTAAGGATCAAAGTCAGTCCTCCATGTATGGAAACAAACAAGAGGTGGTGGAATGAACTACTAACCTCATAATTCTTCTAGCTGCAGTAATTTGATCATCCCATATTTCTTCCTAGATAGTTCTCCCATCCTTTTTTCTCCCCTTCCTTTGGTGCCTCGAAGAGGGGTCTCCTGGCTTGCACTCCTTTGGGATTGAGGAAATGCCTGCATACTCCACCCTGTGCTTCATACAGTCATGCCTCCTAGGACAGAGTAGATTTTGCAGCCTTTTCCAAATGGCAGACTCATGACCCTACAGGGCATCAGGGGATCCTGTATCATCAGATAATAGGGTAGGAAGCAGGAGGGGAACAAATCCACTGTGAACCAAGCATGAACCTCAATCATGTGCTTTCTCTTTCCCAGCCTGGATCCAGATCTCAAGAATATCCAAGTACTCCACAAAGAAACATGTTTCTCTGTTACTCAGATAGGCCACACACTGGGAAAAGTCATCAACATTGCCTTTTAAGGACATTTCAAGTCAGGATGAAACTTTGTCTACAATTTTCCTTTCCTGACTTTTCCACCAATACGAAGGTAGCCTAGTGCTGGAAACACATCTAAGATATTCTGAAGCCAGGGCCTCTATTTTCTGTAGCCCCTGAGGCCCAGTCCCCTGCCATCTCAGCCTAAAATGGTGGAGATGGGGAGAAAAGAAGTCTTTGGTTGGGAAGTTTCTGGCATATAGCCCGTAAAATTCCAGAAGTATCCTTTATGTGGGATATCTTTTTTTTTTTTTTTTCTGGTTGGCATGTTTCCAATTCCTCAAGGTATTTTGTTCAAAAAAATTGAGAAAAAAAATCACTTTGCAAATTTTAACAAATACATATTGAATCCTTAGTGTGCTTAAAAGCAAGTGTTTTAAATCAAGACTTTGAATGGATAATGGTTTATAGACTCACCTTTTCCCCACTTGTCTTTCACAAAACCATCTTCAATTTCCTATGTAAAGCTGGGAAACTAAACATCAGCATATTCATTTAATTTCTCTTTGGCTCAGCGGGCCTCGTTTTGAGAAATATTTTGATTCCCTTTGACAATTCTACTATCTTTCTATTTCCCTAATCCTGACATCATTCCTGAAAGTTCCCTCTTAGCCTTCTCTGCTTAAATCATTACATTTCCAATTTGTCTCTACTAGTATCTTAACTCCTCTTCTAATAGCTTGTATGATGAGATGATGGTGGTGGCAGTAGTGGTGATGATGGCAGAGGAGAGAAAGAGAGAAAGAGGAGGAGAGGAGAGGAGAAGAGAAGAGAGAAGAGAGAAGACGGGAGGGGAGGAGAGGAGAGGAGGAGGAGAGGGGAGGAGCGGAGAGGAGGAAGGGAGGGGAATATCCAAGGAAAGGGAGGAGGAAGAGGAGGGGAAAGGGAGGAGGAAAGGGAAGGGGAGGGAGGAGGAGGGGAGGGGAGGGAGGGGGCAAGGCAGGGCAGGGAAGGGAAGGGAAGGGAGTTTCATCTTTTTAATACTCTGCCTTTAGCCCAGGAGTACATGTGGACCTGTTCATTCACTTGGCATACTCACTTACTACTATATAAATTTACATGACTCGTAAGTAACTCTGTGAGTTGCTGTTTTTTTGGACATCTATACAAGCTCCAGATTTTTCTTCAAGATCCTCTTCTTCCTCCTTCATTTATCTTTACAGAAAGTAGAGGTTTCTCACATTCCTGGTAAAAGCAAGCCTGTCTTCTAGAAGAAGATGTGTCATTTCTTGGAGCCAACTCTTCTCTTAGATGGTCATTTATAAGTTGAGTGGCTAGACATGGTGGTCTCTGAAGTCCCTTATATAAACCTGTGAAATGTTAATTGATAATGTACCACATTGACTGAACTAATGTGAGGGAGGACTAAGGAAAAATCAAGCTCTGACAGACATGTTTTAGAGTTGTGGCTGGCTTGGGAAGGAGGCATCAGAGAACAGGGAAGGGAGTTAGAATTTTGAGCAAGGCATTAAAATATTTCTCAAGATATTGCTGTCCCTCAATTTCTCAATGCCCTTGAATGTGTCATTGGAACTTATGACAAGCACAGTATAGCTTGGTTGTGCCCTTTCTTCTTTAATGTAAATTGTGCAGCGTAAGCAGCTGTAGCACCACTACTGTGGATTATCACATACACTGACAGCAGCCTCTGTTGCTGGCCATGGTGGCAATTCCACTGGACTTGGCTTCCATGGCTTTTGAGGATCTGGCCTCTCTGATTGTTGGTAAATAGCAGGATGCTGATTTTGCCACGTGAGAAAGTGTCCACCTGGGTGTGAGGAAAAAATACACTCCCCTCTGCTAATACCAACCTGCCCTCATCAAAAGAAGGTTTGGATTGCAGAACTTCAGCATAAGACTCTGAATGCTTACGTTGGACCTACTGTGAGCAAACAGTGACCTTTCTATATTTTGTCATTAGTTAAGGAATGGAATGAATGCCACAGCTTGGGTCATTGGGTTTATTTGTATTCTAGGCATAAGCCAACACACTATCTTATAGCTTTTAGGTATCATGAAGCCATGGATTTTTTTCATCCTCGATGAATGTGAAAATTTAAAATATTAACCACATTTAGAATATAGTAAATTTAGGACTATGCTTTAGTCATTTTTGTGCCCCCACGGCAACTGGCACAGAACTTTGCAGGAAGCAGAGTCAGGAAATCATAATGTTGGTTCAGTCATGATGTTAATGATCATCATGATACAAATGATACAAAATAGTAAGGTGTTTTGCAAATGGGTTCTATATTTAGAAAGTTATATAAAGCTAGCTATCTTACTGTATTTTAATCTCAGAACCATAGATAAATAAATAAAACATTTCAGTGCCAGACTGTGAGCCTATGGAGAGTGGAGGCTGTGCTTTATTCTTCTCTATATTCCTTGCCCTTATCACAAAACCTGGCCTGCAATATATGTTTAATGTTATTGTGCTCTTTGTGCACATAAAGACCAATTAAGCATCCATTGTGAAACAGCAGGGCTGCCACTTATATGGCTGGAAAGACTGAGCGTTGCACAATATCAGGGGTGCTATAAACATTCAATGCAATGTGGATTGGTACCTAACTGTATTCTAGTGTCCTTTAGAGTCAAGTTCTTACTCACTTGAGACCCACAGTTTTGAGAAAAAAGATGAATAATAAACTCATTAACAAACAATCACATAGATTTAGACAGGAAAAACTTCTTCAAAAAAGAAAATAGCATGGTGGCATCAAGAGTAATGGACAATGAGGGAAAGGAGATTTAGCTTCTGAAGTTGGAAAAGCTTCCCTTGATAGGGTAAACTTGGAGCTGAGACCCAAATTACCAGGTAGAAACAAGGCTAGATTTGCTTATTTCATCCTCACAATAGCCCGATTAGGTCGATATTAGCTCTATTTTATATGTGAAGAGATCAAGGCCTTGAAGTAACAGAACTAGTAAGTGGCCTGAGTCGGTTCAACTCCAACATTTTATGTGTAAACATTATGTCACACTGATTCTTGTAGGAGAAAGTGAATAGAAGAAGTATTTGCACATATCATCATTTTTAATAAATATATTTCTGGATGTAGGGGTACTGATCTACATACTGGGTTCTTTGATACATTTTTATGAGATGTCTAGGCTTATATTGTTAACAGTACTGATGCCTGTCACAAAATTGTCTTAAGCAATTTAGATATTCTAACTTTTTACATTTTCAAATAAGGTGATCACTAAAAGCATAAGGCATATATAGATTTGATGAAGAGTCAGAAAATTCTGTCCCAGAAAATTCTGATCTGGCGCCACCAGGTATCCATGAGACCTCAGGCAAATTGCTTTCTATCCGAACTTCAGTTTCTCAGTCTCTAGATAGGTATGATAATTTTCCTTCTTATTTTAGGACAATTGTAAGACTCTAACATCAAAATAAATGTAATAATGTTTAAAAAATATAAATATAAGTAATTTAGACTGTATTAATTATTTTGATAATCATTAAATGTGGTACATACGTGCCATGGAATACTATGCAGCCATAAGAAGGAATGAGATCATGTCCTTTGCAGGGACATGGATGGAGCTGAAAGCCATTATCCTTAGCAAACCAATGCAGGAACAGAAAACCAAATACTATATTTTCTCTCTTATAAGTGGGAGTTCAATGATGAGAACACATGGACACATGGTGGGGAACAACACAAACTGAGACTTTTCAGATGGGGGTGTGGGGGAGGGAGAGCATCAGGAAGAATGGATGCTGGGCTTAATACCTAGGTGATGGGATGATCTGTGCAACAGACCAGCATGGCACATGTTTACCTATGTGACAAACCTGCACAGCCTGCACATGTATCCCTGACCTTGAAAAAACTGTATTAAAGATATTGGTCCTGTGATTTTTTAAAAAATGCCAGACTTCATATTCCTTTTCTTACTGAGACCAAGACCTTTTTGGGGTAGAAACTGAAAAACTTAGAATTATATCAGCATAGCTAAGTCTACCTTCCAAAGCAATGCAAATTAACATTGTAATTAAACTATCATTCACACACAAGTAACACTTACTTGTCTTAATTATCCAAGTAATTGATCCTGGAATAGTTATTTGGTTCACAATTTTCCAATTTATGGGCCCAGTATAGATATGTTATGGGTCTTGCCTTGGAGATAAAGATCTTATCTCCATCAAGATATTGTCCTAGAAGAGAGTTTTGTATTGGATTTGTTGAGACCCTAGGGTTTGCTTTTCTCATGCTTCTCCTCCAGAACTTCCTGCTATATGAACCACTATCATTTTTCTTGCTCCTTCGAAAATACTGTATTATTAATGATACAAATCATAATAATTGTATTCTTTATGTTCATAGTGTTTCTCAGCATAAGAACAGCCTCCAAAAGCCATTTTCTTCATTAATCTTTATCACAAATCAATTACATAGATTTAATCCTTATTTCAGAGATTTTTAAAAAAGAGGCTCAGAGAGGCAAAATGAGGTAGTTCAGGTAACATGGCTAGGATGAGTAGGGCAAAGCCTCAGACCCAAGGCTATCCTGTCCTTTGAATCCAGCACTCCTGCTGCCACACATATTGACGTTGAAAGAGCTGGATTTTAAACAGACATTATTACATTAATATCTTTAAGTATCTTAATTAGATCTTACAGGGAGGAAAATAAATTGTTTGGTCACCAAAACAGCCTGAGTATTCCAATTTGAAAGAGTGAGTCTGTTTCAGATCATAGATAGGGTGGTGACTCTGTTTGGCCAGGAGACATCAATATAGACGGTGAACCATTAGTAGCAGGGGGATGCTTGGATAAAGCCCCTGGCCAATGAGGAAATGTGACTGTACATGGTATGTGCACCCAACACCTACGGCAAATACTCCCACGGCCACTGGTGTTGGATTCAATTAAACATTAGATTCATCATCTTTAGCAAGGAAAGAGAACAGCAAACAGTTGCTCTCTCATGGCTAAACACCCCTCGGATTTGCTGGCCTTTGATTTATTGGAAGAAACCTGCTGGGAAGAACATACTGTGTAGCTGATTAATGTCAGCTTCTGTCATCAGTTTTCACTTAGATTCTTGGCCAGCCCTGACATCTCCTCCCTAAAGGATCCAGAAGAATTTGAGGACTGATCCAAGAGCTTTACTGGCATGGGATTTGCAGAATGCGGTGTTTGCAAAATAAGGAAGATGAATGGAAGTGGAATCCCATGTTCTCCACCGAACTTGTTTCTTTAATTCATTTCTCCAGAGGCCCAGCTCCATGCCAGGACCACACCAGCAAGGGGACTGGGGAAAGTGTTCCCAGGCTCCAGTACAGATGTCTTGCATTTCCTGTGCTGCTTTATGTGCTGCTTCCTTAGAGCTCATCATACTGGAAAGGGGTCCAAGGAGGAATGCAGCACACAGTCACCATTAAAGCCTTCATTGGGATCCTTGCCCAAGGCTTGTGGAAGAGTGGGCACCATGAGCATCAAGCCCAATCCACTGCCTGGCTGAGAACGAGAAGACTCGCTGCTCCCCAGGTTGGGCATGCAAGCTTTGTGTTTCACAGGGTCACACAGCACAACCTTTTCCCCCATGCTCCACTATGATGCAATGGCATTAAATTTAAAGCAAGCATACTTTTGTGTATGTATTCTCCTTGTTTTTCTGGTGGAGGGAAAGCTCACTATTTGATTTCTTACAAGATAAAATGACCTTTTTCCCTCCCAGTAATGTACAAAGAACCTGAGAAGAGGTGGCCATTTTAACTAGATGGAAACTTCTCCTGAATTCACTCCTGGAGGGAGAAATAAAAAAATATTTCAATTGAGAAATAAAAATCTGTTCTGGTTATCTATTGATGTTTAACAAATCATCACAAAACCTAGTGACATAAAGTAATAGCACTCATTCTGTTACATCTCACAATTTCTGAGTCATATCTCAGAGTTCTGAGGAATTTGAGAAAAGAGGGACCAGGCAGTCCTAGCATAGGGTCTCCCATGCAGTTGTGGTCAGGATCTGGAAAAGAAGGATCTGTAGGAATGTCAGTTGAAGTTTGCTGGGCCTCTATCCCTCTCTCTCTTCACATAGTTTCAGGGCCTTTACATATGGTCTCTCCAGCAGGACTACTTTGGGCCTTCTCAGAGAATGGCGGGCCCTGGAAACTACTTACATGGTGACCAGAGGTTTCAAGAGTGAGTATTCTCGTGAGTCCAATTATTGTGCTCCTTTTAACATGCTAGTATTTAAAGATTCACAAAGGCTTTTTAGATTATTTTTAAAGGCTTAGTTTACTTCCTTATTCTTTTACCAATCAATTCTAAGGAACAGATAGGAGATTGTATCATATTACTTCTAAATTCCCGTTTACATCTATTTGTTTAGAATTCTACGGGGTGTTGTTGTGAGATGTCTTATCCTTAAGCATGAGACTGTAATGGTAACTTTATTGATGCTCACTGAAGTTTCAGGCACTGTTCTATCTTAGGTTGAATAATTTAATTATTGCAAGTATGCTAGGAGTCAGTGCTATTGTCATTCCCCTTTTACAGATGAGAAAATGGGGGCACAGTAAGGTTAACTGGCTTGCTAAAAGTCACATAGTTCTTAGATTTGAACCCAGGCAGTCTAACTCAAGAGATCACTCTTTTAAGCATAATATTAGTCTGCCTCCTCCAAAGAAGCCACAATATAGTGGCTTTACACTTAAGTCAAAGAGAATTTTTTGCATGCTTTTTTTCTCCATATGCACAAGGGATAAGACCCCTTAGACAAGCATCTGGCAATCTGACTAAAGAAACAAGCAGCATATCTCTATGGGGACCACAGGCAAAGGCTGTAGAAGTTCATAAGAGGAGAGAGCTGGGAGAAAGTTGGGTGTCAGGAAAGGGGGCCTGGTGGAGTGAGAAACATAACTGGGCTCTTAAGAACAGATAAGAGTCAGAGCACCAGAAAGACTGAGCTGACATTTTAGGTGATGGGAGGAGCTTACCTTACCACATGGCCAATGATATTGTCAATTCCAGCACTGAAAGAAGGGATTCCTCTCCTAACACTAACTGTACTGGCTTTCCTTGGGTCCTGGTGATTAGATAGACTGTCACCTTGAGGAGGAGAAGAGGACAGGTTGTCTCATACATTTACAAGGCTGCCACTGATTTTCTGTCCTTATTCACACCTTCCAAAGACAGATGACCCTCTTTGCCAAACTTAGAGTCCAGCACTTGTTTGGAAATCAGGATAGGGCCAGAAATTAAGAAAATGGAGACAGGAGGCAAGAGGATCCTCAATTGCCTTCAGATCCACAAGAGAGTCCTGGGGCTTAATGCTGCTGGTGCACGGTAAGCCCCAGGAGGCAGGGAGCACACCTACCTTGCTCATCAAGGTGTCCCCAAGGTGGCATGTCGCCATGTTCAGTAGTAAGTACTTGTTAAATAAGCAAATGAATAAATGAATTGCCAAATAACCAAACAAATGAATTTGTATAGAGTGCACTTAAAAACTAACAAAAGGTTTCTGGAACATTTAGGGTAGAAATGGGATGCCCCCATCCCATTTCTGAGGTGAGAAAGAGTCCTGTGTTCAGAGATAGGGCTTTTTCCTGGCTGGAAAAAATCCACCCTTCCTTCTAGAGGAATCGAGTAAATTGTGTTGGGACATATAGAAAATCAATCAATATAAAATTTACTACACTTAATTCTAAAACTTCCTTTTCCAGGCACTGGGATCTCAGGGGCAAATCTCTTTTGTGGTAAACTGACCTCTAGAATCATCACAATCATATAGCTATAGACACTTAAATTTGAAGCATTCTTAAAGCTTATGAAGATCAACTAGATATAATATCGTCTTTGCCAGCAGGTGGCTACACTTGAATGACTCAATACACAAAAGCTCATTACCCTTTGTAATAAATTGCTATCTCCTCATAAAGTACTTACCGTATGGAAAGATTTCAGAAAAAGGAAACAAGTGATCTCCTGCTAAGAAGTGTTAAAGCAAACTTTAGCGCCCTGAAGATAACTATGTAAAGTGCATTTGGATCCTGGATAGGAAACTAGCTTACCCCATGTAAATACAGAAGAATAGCCGCTAGGGTGTTGATGGTGGTACTTGCTAAAGTGATAGAATAGTAATGATTCTATTTGCTTATTTTGACAGCTTCACTGCCTGGGAAACCTGCTATTCTCCACACACCTCCGTATTCCCATGATGAAGTTATGTCTCTGTCTTTTTTTTATCGTACCTGGAATAGTGTTGCCCATGCTGTGCCTCCAGGCAGACAAAACCTTCCTTGCCCTTTCTCCCATCCCATCCAAGGCCCATGAAGCCTTTCTAGATGCTCCCTGTCTGGATTAATCAGCCACCAGCATTGTTCCTGTGGTTCTTTGTCAAGCCACTTTCTGCATCTATTTCACTCTCCCTAAGGTTACACTAGGTTGCTTACAGAACTGTGATGTGGCAGAGAGAAAATGTGTTTGAATCAGGACTCCCAGATGTAAAGTCCAAACTGTACCCTCTCTTAACTGTTGAATTTTAGGGAAGTTACAGAGTCCTTATAGGCTCCACGTATTTCAGGCACTTGTAATAATACCAATTCTGACGAGTTTATGGAGTTGCTGTAAGAAAATATGTATGAAAAATGCTTTCAGACAGTAATGCTGACATGTGTGCATGTATGAGAGACAGTCACTGCAAAATGTGCAACAAGAGCTGAAGTTTTATTCACAGACTTACTGGATGACCTTGAAGTTTTATTCACAGACTTATTGGATGACCTTGAACAAGCCTTCCCCTCTCTGGGCCTTGGTTTCTGAACCTAGACCAAGGGTTCCTAGCCTAGGATCCTCAGAAGGGCTTCAGGAGAGTCACGAAACCCCTGAGATTGCATCCACCGTTATGCCTGCTGGTGCCTTTTTCTAGGTTCAGCAGTCACCGCTTTCATCCAATTCTCAATGAGATCTGAGATTCAAGCGAAGTTAGGAAACTTGAGCCAGATGCTCATGAGGTCCCCCACCCCATCCAGGTCTGACAGTTTATGTCTCTGGAAACTTGAGTCCAACATATTCTTGCAACAGGCACAGAAACACATTTTGCAAGACCAGAAAGGGACTATCACAGATGAGGAAACTGAATCCTGGAAGAGTGAGGTCAGGTGCCAGATGTTAGGAGTTGGCAGAGACTCTGCAAACCTACCAGAGCTCCAGTGAGAGGGGTAATCACAGAGTCACGGGTCATTTCCTCCTTAGATTTTAAAACCAGGGTGGGGTGGTCAATAGAAAACCCAGAAAAAAAGTCCTGTTTTGTAAATAGAAATCATTTAATTAAAAAAAAAAACTGGATTTGGTTTATAATTTTGTAATGTCCTGCCTACAGGCACTGTGCTAGAAGCCAAGGGCTCAGGGACACAAAGGCTGTAAAGGGCCCCCATGCTTCACTAATAAGGGAGACACCCTTGCTGTCAACTGACTATAAAATCAGTGGGAATTTAGAGGACCATGAGTCAGATTTGGCTGGATATTCTATTTGATTATTAAGTGTTGATTGAGGAAGGCCTGCAGATGCCTTTTGCATATCATCATGGCATGCAGGTAGGGTCCATGATAGCAGACCCCATGCTAGGTTGTATATATGATTCTATTTAATTCTTATAATATTCTTGCAAAGTAGGTTTGTAATCCCTATTTAAAGTTGAGGAACTGGTGGCTCAGAGTAGAGTAACCTGCTTTCCATCACACAGAGAGGGAAACATATCTCAGTGGTTTTGCTTCTCCTCACTGGCCTAATGCCTCAAGGGCCTCCTTCCTTATCCATCCTGCTCTCTTCCTGTTGCCCAACACAACTTCCCTGTGATTCCATCCTGGGAAAGGCACTGGGGCTCAAGTCTCTCCAGCTCCTGATAACATTGGACACTGATACTACTCTAGAAATACACTTCAGAAAAAAAAAAAAAAAAAAGTGCCAGCCTAATCTGGGTGTGAGCCAGCCTGATAATGTCTGTACCTGGGTTCACATTTGCAGCTGATTTTTAGATGAGGAAAGAAAAATACCTGCAGAGCTACAGAAGCAAATGAAGGCAGGGATGTCCCATGGTCATCTCACCGGCTTCTTGGCTGGAGTACCCATTTTGGTGCAAGTCCTTGCTCCCTAATGAAACCATGGAGCTCAGCTTACACTGCAGCACAGGCCTGGGGCTGGGCTGTCCTACAGCAGCCCTATCTGAAAACAAGAGTGGATTCTCCACCCTGTGTCCACCTCAGCCTTGTCTGAGGCCTGGAGATGGCAGGAAAGAACAGGCCTCTGACTTCAAAGATCCCACTCTCTAGCTGGAGAGACAGAGATGTCAACATGTAAATGTGAAGTCATATAAATGCCTTGACTGCCCAGTGAAGACAATGGAAGACCCAAACTCCCTCACTGGGCATTCAACACTTTCTACAATCTGGCTTCCCAGATTTTTCAACCCACTTTTTTAACCCAGTCACTTGTTCTTTCCTTCACATACAACCTGCTATACCTAGCTGAACTGCTTGCCATCCCTGAGCAAACTTTGCCTTTGCTCATGTGCCATTCTCTCCTCTGTCATAGCTCTGTTCCCATTCCCTTCCATCTCTCATTTGTAAATCACCGCACAGAACCAGCTTTTTACAAGGGGTTGCCAGAGCCACACAGAGAACCTCGCACTGAGCCCTTCTTCCCTAGGTTTCCCTGACAGAGACCAAGAGACAGCCCAAGGCTGCAGACCCATGTCCTCTTGCTGCCTCATGGATTGGCTGAGCATGAAGGCTGAGGCTCAGTGTCACCTACAAAAGCCTGCTCCCTGAACCATGACAGAACTGCCTGGAGCAGATAGGAGAGGGATCCAGGTCAGCAGTAGAGCTGGGAAGAGGTGCCAACTGCCAGTGCAGGGCTCTGTCCCCTTCCGTTGATGCTCTGACTTTGGGAATTAGATTGGTTTCTCTTGCTAATCAATGATCTTCTTTGCCAGAACTGACAGAACATTCCATTTGGGTTGACTCCAATTGTTGTTAAAAGCTCTATGGAATGCTTCAAATGCTCTTTAGGTCTCTGGATAGAAGTGATGCTAGGCCTAGCTGGAACTAGAGCACAGCTTCCCAGCTCTCTCGCAGAGTCTGTCTTGAAGCAGCAGACAAAGCAGCATAGAGGCTATCAAAGGGTGTAGCTAAGAAGGTACCATCTTTCTGCTCTTCACATTTACCCTTTGTTCTGCTGCTCTTGAGTAATTTTGCCTCAGTATCCCCAAATCTCTGAATCAGGGTACAGAATTGCATTAGACACGTTGTAAATCCTGAAATACCCTTGTAACCTGAAATGGAAACTATGAGAAGTAATGAGTTCTTCTGACATCAATATTCCAATATCTAATTTTCTCATTAAAACCAGAGAATGGACAATTTTAAAGAAATTATTTCCCCCAAAAGATAGTAATCTGCAGTTTAATGTTACACTATCATTTCTTGAAGTCAGTGGTTACAGCAGCTGTTCAGAGAAGTTATTAATTTCCTGCAGTAGGCTATGATTGGGAACTCACTGGCCCGAATGTAATTGTTTTTTTTAAGGTGTACATTCTGCACAGACCTATTGCCTAGAAATTCAAGCACGTTGTAAATGGTAGTGCTTTATGACAGGCGATGTTGAAGAGGAGTGATTTAGTAGAGCTAGATTTTCTCGTGTTGTAGAAACACATGGAAATTGATCAGAGGTCAAGTTGAGGTGCAAACAGTAAAATGCATAATGCATTCTAGGTCCAGTATGAGCCTGGTCTCCTTCTTTGCTAACTGTTCTATTACACCTGGAAGGTGATAGACATGAGAGTTAGGGGCACATTGAGTCTCCATCCTACTAGTCTACTCCAAGGGTAGCCCCTATTTTTTAGTCTCGGAGGCAGGATAATTTAGCCTTGGCAATGTTGATATTTGGGGCCAGACTATAGTTTGTTATGGAGGGCTGTTCCGTGTGGTCACATGCTTAGCAGCATCCCTGGCCTCTATTTGCTAAATGACACTAGCACATTCCGATGGTGACAACCAAAAATATCCCCAGACTTTACTGAATATTCCCTGGGGGCTGGGGGGTAGGGTCAAAATTGCCCCTCTCTGAGAACAGCTGCAGTATGGCAGACCTGTATCTATTTAACCAGAGCTCCTTCCAGGGACAGGGGATGGGCCAGTGACTTCCCACCTGTGTTCCAGCTCTAACATCCAAAGTGACTAAAGTACATGCATTTCATTGTTTATTCATTATAGTTCCAAGCTGATTTCCAAATAAAAAAATGAAAAATTGCTCTATGCCTTTCCTTTTGGCAATTTACACTGAGTAATGGACAATTTGTAAACTTCCTAATAACTTATGGGAACAAGAATATGTACAAAACTTCATTCCTACAGAGTGACTATTTGGCCTTAATAGGATAATGTTTAACAATCTCCCTGAAAATGTGCTGTTAAGTAGTGAAACAGATACCGGTACACAATTACCTTTGACATGGCTATAAAATAAGCCATTGAAACCATTTTCTCTGGAAACCTTTACCCTGATATTTAATTCTTCCATCCCTTCCAACTCCACACAGTGCCCCCCAAGCCTGGAAAATAAAAAAAAGTTCAATCAAAAGCCATTCCCTCAACAGAAAAGCATCTAGGTATTCCCTCACCATGACCTTAACCATGATTCTCTTTTGCCTCCCACTGAGCTCCAAATGAACCGTCTGAATATGAGCTTCAGATTTGGACAGACCCAGTTTCTAGTATAACAACTCTGCCATTCACAAGGTGTGTGTCTTTCAGCAAGACACTGCTAGATCTCAGTTTCCTTCTCCCTAAATTGGGTTGGCAATGTCTCCTTCCCAGAGGAATTAATAAAATGATAAATGAAGGAACACCAAACATGTGCCTGGTACACACACACACTTTCAATGTTTGTCTTATTCAAGGGGTGGTCAGACCAGTAGAGTATAGACCATGTCTAAGGGGCCCTTCCTTCAGTGTGTCTAGCCAAGTTTTTTTGGCATGCTAGTGCCCCCACCTTTTTACCACACTACTTTACTTAGTCTAGGCTTAGACACTTTCACCCCAAGGCTTCATTTAGAAGAACAAGATTATCTACTTGAGTCCCCCTTGAGGTAACCCCAAATAGGTGGAGGAAGTGTTCTGGGTCATGTGGGGACTTACCTGCCCGGTGACCAGGTTAAATGGAGATTTAGAGGCGAGTGTTTATTTTGTGGACAATGCTAGTGCTTAGGAAGCTACGGCCAAAAGCTTCCCTATGTGAAAATGGCCAAAATATTGCTCACTTTTAGCCTCCTTTGCCGTATAATGGCCTTTAACATCTCCATAAATATTTTCACAAGGTGATGCAGTTTAGGAGAAAGCCTACCATGTTAGGAGCCTAAAGATTCATTCCAGTCCCTTACCAGCTATGCGTCCCTGAGCGAGTGACTTAATCTCAATGATTCTAAGCTTCTCTATCATTCTGTTCTGATGAAAGACAAATTATTTTCTTTCCTGCTCACCCTGTGGGTATCATTAGAACAGAAATAGCTGCTGCACAAAGAAAGTACTTTAAAAATTACAAATTAATAGATATAAGTGTAGTTGTTTTTATGAACGTAGCACATAGATAAACTGAATAAATTCAGTGGTTAAATGTGTTCAAAGTTATATCGAATGTGAATTTTATAAATCTCCCAGAAAAGGAAAAAGAGGTTTTTAAATACCAATCTTCCAAGAATTCACAAAACAAAATATCCTATGCTTTTTTCAAAAATAGAAAAAATAAACTTCCCTCCCTGTTTAATCTGTTTTTAAAAGCAGATTCAATAGAAAATGAAAAAAAAAAAAAAAAAAATCCATCCATGCAGCCCTAGAAGCAGAACAAGACTGCAGGTTCAAGGAGAAAATTTAAATCTTTTCTCTATAGAGATGAAACTTCACCATACCAGTAGAATATCCAGTTTTACTTCATCTGTTCCTTCAAGGACCAAAATAATAATCTATCAGCATAGGAAGTTAAGAATTCTTCATAGAAATCTGTGTGCTCATTCCTGGGCTAGGCTATGCTGTAAGCCACACTCTGGACAAGACAACCAAGAGCCCATAATCCATGGGCTGATGGAGAGCAGGGACTATTTCAAGTGCATCCCAAGATGCAACAATAGATGGCTACTTAGGCCAAATAAACCCTAACCAGAGGAAGAAAAAAACTGGGGAGACAAGTAACAAGCCGAAAATGAAAACGTTTAATAGATAACGAAGATGTTCAGGTCTGGGGGTTGCAGGACCTATAAAAGGTCCTTCCGCACATTCTAGTTGCTGGGAAAGGCTCAGGATGCATCTGTCTTACAGCCTTTAGGAGATTCAAGAGAAACCACATTCATAATGGCACTCTGTAGACTTCTTTAAAAATGTCATTTGTTGTTTTATTTTTCATATAAACTGCATTGTAAATGATTAATTAGGCAAAGTATATTTAGGCTTGAAAGTCATTCTCAAGCACATAAGCATTTTTCAGGTATTCTCCGTGCAGTATGTGGAGTACACCCAGGAAGGCCACGTCACACACTTCCTGTGCTCACTCCCATCTTAGCCTATAGTGACCCTGTACATGAAGATGCACTCAGAAATCCACTGTTAGATTGAAGTAAATGGCCCAGTTGATTGGTTTATGGGCTGCCTACCCTTGCTACCAGAACCTAACTGAATAGTTAACTAGCTTCCCTTGGCCTAGTATCCATCTAGAGGAAAACCAGAAGAGACTGTTTTTTTTTTTTTTTTTTTTTTTTTTTTTTTGAGATGTGAGTCTCCAGGCTGGAGTGCAGTGGCGCGATCTCGGCTCACTGCAAGCTCCGCCTCCCGGGTTCACACCATTCTCCTGCCTCAGCCTCCCAAGTAGCTAGGACTACAGGGGCCCGCCAACACGCCTGGCTATATTTTTTGTATTTTTAGTAGAGACAGGGTTTCACCGTGTTAGCCGGGATGGTCTCGATCTCCTGACCTCGTGATCCACCTGCCTCGGCCTCCCAAAGTGCTGGGATTACAGGCTTGAGCCACTGCGCCCAGCCACCAGCAGAGACTTTCAACTTGGGACATTATAAAGATGACAAAAGTACTGAGAAGAACTGAACCCTCATCCTATGTGAGACTGGGCATAACTCAGAAATTTGAATGATCGTGATACATGCACTCAGTTTCAAGTAAAACACAAGGCATTTTAATACAAGGTTTGAAATCCTGCTTATTTTAATTCTTGAGGGAGTCCCTAGCTAGAGTCAGAGGTACTAGAACTTGTCTGTTTTGGATTTCCCTTACCTATCTAGGTTCTGTTCTCCATCTGTCATCTTACTTTATTATTTCCTTGTTATACGCAGAAAATCTTAAACTGTTACCCATGGAATTACCTTTCTCCCCTAAGAACTGTCTTTATTGACTGATTTACGTAGAGATGTGCTTCCTTCAAATAATTCTATACAAAGTCACCGTTCTTTTTTTCTAGTTAGCCTCAGAATGGCTTATTTTTATTTACATAGTTCTGCAACTTCCTCTCAAAGCTCAGCAGTTTGCCCCATAACATGGGACTTTCTCTCTGTCTCTCTCTTCTACTCCTTACTCTTTCTTTTTTAAATGTGGTGAACAATTTTAAGATGCAGAAAATGTCAATCATCCAAGTATTCAGGAATCAGAATTAATCAGTGTTAATTCTATAATTGCTTTTGAGATTTTTTTAATAAAAGAAAAATAGTAAGTTACATGAAAACTTAAATTTATACTTTTCTAACCAACTCTAAAATTAATATCTCATTCTCTTCCCAAATAAGACAACAACCTTAGAAAGCTTTAATTTCCCTCTCAATTTCCTCCTTTCGTCCTCTGTGTTTTGATTGCCTTGTAATTAAATCACACTCTGACGTTAACTTCCCCAAATATTTTTGATAGTTGTGGTTGATATGATTTTGACATATCACCATATTTTACCGTCATCTTTTCTCATATTACTTCTTGTTGGATCTCATTCCTTCTGGGTTTATTTTTCTTCTTGTGTTAAGTACATGACTTAGTATTCCTTTCAGAAAAAAATCGTTAGTAGTAAACTTGGTCTTTATTTCAGGGGTTCCTGTTTAACCATTTAATTCCTTTTCACTTTCATGTGTGTGAGGTCAGCTCACAGGCCTGGCCCCAGCACAGTCTGGGCACATTTCTGAGTGCTTTTTTGTGAGCCCCAAAGTTGGAATAGTACTCATTGAAGACCATTAATGACTAACTATCCCTCTGGCTACTTTAAATTTTGTCTTAAGGATTTATTGCTTAGTTAGAATTAGATCTTCTTTGATTCCAATAACAGGTTAGGCAATATATTTAAAAAGGAATAAAATCACATTATATTATAGAAAGAGCCCCAATAAGTGTCGAAGTATCTCAGTGAGGTTCTCAAATCTCCCCTGAGTTTCTGCCCCTGAAAGGCTAGCCCAGGACATTCTGCTCCTCCTGCATCTCCACTGCCCTCCTCTCTCTCACTCCTGTTACCGCTCGCTTCTGGACAACTCCCTGTCCCGAGGGATGCTGATCATTTGGGTTAGTTTGTCTCTTCCTTCTGCTGTCCTTGGAAAGCCTCTTCCCTCTGCTAGAAGTTGCAGGGATCAATTGTTCTTTGGCAGAGAAAGAGACTTGATGACAATGAAGAGAGTTTCCATTTCTTCTTCCTGCAGCTGTTGACCTGGGTGAGCAAGCCAGACTGTGCACTGCCTTACAGGAGAGGAAGGAGCCTGTAAGCCCTGGAAACTCAATAGAATAACTCCCCCAATCACCTGAGCCAAAAAAGACAGAGACCAGGGATGCCTTCTTCTGAGAGGGTCCACCTGATGGGAAAAGACAAAGTGTCTTCCCACATGTATGGATATTATACAGCACAATTCTATATGTCTAGATATGAGTGTGGAGATGTTAGCCCATTTACTAATAAGCCAATCAATCTGTAAATTTTTCAGGGAGAACTGATGGCATGTAGAGGAAAAAGTAACTCTTAATTAAAACTTCAGTAAATTTGAAAGGAAGAAAATATAAGCTGTTTATTAATTTTATTGCCAACAATTTTGTTTTCCTATTTATCAATGTATCTCACATTTCCCCCAAGAATTTAATAAGAAATTGAAGAGTGTTGCAAGATGTCTTCTTTCTTAGCTACTTTGTTGATTGTTCGTTCTTTCAAACAGTAACGATAGTCCCAGCTGAGGCAAATTAAAATGACATTTTCAGGACATGTGCTGTGACAGACAAGAAATTCAGTTAGAGTGAGCCTCCTGTGAAGGGAGAGGTTGTCACGTCACCTCTTTCTTGATTCCCAAGTACTTCTGCCTCTTCTCTTCTGTTTTTTTTTTTCCCAGAACATTCTGGATAAAAGGTGTGGGAGAGTATGTGACCCAGTGTACTTTCAACTAAGTGGTGAAGTACAAACAATGAGAGGGGCCTCCAAGAGCTCCCTGGACTCCTTCTCCCCAAGGGGAAAAGGCGGGTAAGACTAATCCTGAAAACTGGAAAGGAAAGAAAATCTTAAACAAAAATATCACTTCTCAGTTGCAGTTAATCTACCTTTTCCCACTTCTCTCTCATAAACACATGCATATTCCCTTAAAGCAGTCTTAGATTTCAGAAGCGAAGATTTTTTTTTAAGAAGCAAAAGCTCAAAAAATGTAAAATTCAGTTACCTCTGTCCTGACTTCTGTGCAACTATGGGTGAGTCATTGTTCTAAAAAGTAAAAAAAAGAGGGTACGAATCTCAACGATTAATGAAATATTTCAAGACTGGCAGGGGGCCTTACCCAGATGCTAATAAAATTTTCCACCTACGTCTTGGTTTTAGAAAGAAAACAGTAGACAAAGATGAAAAAATGCAAGTGCATGCAGATTTTTTAAAGCTCACTGCTTTTGAACATATTACGGGTCTATGTAGTCATTATGCTGATGGCCATTATTTATTTTACTGTTTTTCAATTACTAAATCAAACTTTTCTTTGTGAACTTGGATTTGACTTCCTTACTCACTGACTCACTTACTCCTAAATCACAAACCACCACTGCCCTTGGAAATATCCTGCCTCTGCAACTGGACCTCTCTCATGGGCTCCAGGCATGGCAACGTTCTCTAGATCATAGTCACAACTTTAATTTCTTATTGTGAGGGAGATACCAAATTACATAGACCTTATAGAGGAGGAGTTGCCTTCACTCTGTGGCAATAAGAATCCTAGAGACTATGCTTACTTCCCAGCTGGTGATCAGACGTTTGAACAAGGTGGCAGAGATGGACTTTCCAACCGTCTCACTTTCTCTTTTGGTCCCCTACTCCTATCTTCCTACTATACCCATCCTAACCCCCAGGCAACATGTTCCTGTTTCTTATTTTCCTGGGGAAACCAATGCTTATCTACCAATCAACCAATTCTCTTTTGCCTTTAACAGAAATTTGCTTATTGTGATAAAGACAACTATCTGTACAATAAAAATCTACTCTTCCATTTTTCCTGAGCAGGGAACTAGTTCAGTTACATCTCTCGTGTTACCTTGTGTTAGGTGTGACCATGTGATTAAGCCCCAGCCAATAAAATTATGAGTGCCACTTCCAGCTGTGGCCCATTAAAACCTCTCGTTTTTCTTCCTCCATGCCTTTTCATCTTTAAAGCTAACTGGAGTCACGACACCCGCCCCACCATGGTAACTTTGTAAGCACCACATTGACGGTTGCAGAGTTGCTATCATCCTAAAGTTTTTGAATGACTCCATGGAGCAGAGTCACTTTCCTCACCACTCACATACCTGAAACCGTCCTGGCCATTAACTTATTTAGAAATAAACTCCTATCATCTTTAATGTTACATATATAAACTTTCTTGTTACTTTAGCCTAGTCTACATAAAAAGATTTATATATGCTTTAGAGCTTCCTTCAGATAAATGTGTTTATTATTATTATTTCATCTGAAAGCCTTTCAGATACACTAAAGCTAATACTAGTTGTCTAGTGGTAGGCTCTCATAATTGGTGAAAAGGAGACCCTGGGCTTGACAGTTTGTGCCCATCAAGAAACAAGTAAAATACTGACCACACAGATAGCACATCTACTGTTCAATTTACAGCAACTGATAACTTCCCTTCATGATTGAATCAGCTGAAAATTAGGAGAGTTCGCTAATTTGCTTCAACTGAGCCATCAGTATGGCATATGGCAGTGGCTTTTCAATGGCTAGTTATTGAATTTCAAAGGAATATTCCAGAGGAAGTATTAACTGAAAACCCAATATCCAAATCGTTTATTGTGGATCAGTTCTTGCTGAAGCATTGAGAGGAATTCTGCAGCTTTTCTAGGGCAAGTGTCCCTGAAAACCCACTAAAATACCCCCAGAGAGACCTGGGGATGGAACCTTTTGGGAACAGCCTTGTCATAGAGAAGGAACCTAAGTTTTAAAACCAGACAAATGTTGCTTCACTCATGCTATCAGTCAGTTAGTGAAAGGCGTCTTGATTAACCTTGACATAAGCAGAAGGAGAATTCACTGACTTCTGCAAATGCAGATTGAATCCAGGGTCTGTGTTGGCTTCAGGTGTGGCCTGATACAGGCATGTACTGCCAGTGTTTTGTAGGTCTTACTTGGTGAGGAGCCTTATTTGAAAACAACATTCTCTAATTCCCTTTCTGAGGGGCAGGGTTCATGGTTCTGGTGTCCAAGAACCTGGGCACAGCACCAGTGTGTGCCCTTATGCCCAGAGATATAAGAGAGGCACCTGTGATGGTGTTGGGAGCACTGTCCTGTGGGTTTTCTGCCAGATTACAGACACAGTATCCAGAACTGGATCACCACATTCAAATGGGGACGATGAAATATAAGTGCCAATACACCTGGGCAAATAAGCAAGGAATTGAGGGGAGCTCATCAGGAGACCAAGAGAGCTGGGTGGGAAGGTAAAGTCAAGAAGGATGAGGTTCCTGAGGGTGCAAAGCCAGGTACTGGGAAATTGCTGCAGAACTAGAGTTTGTTTTATGCTTTCTCATAGAGAGATAACTTTTTAAAGGTAGTAACCACTTGCCTGACAAACTTCATTGGATTGAAGAATTTCATTTTATTGTTAGTCCAAGATAAAATTTGATCAAGTCACCTCTTCCTTTCTCCCTTTCTCCCTTTCCCCTTCCTCTTTCTCTACTTCCCTCCTTTCCTTTCTTTTTGCCCCTCTTTTATTTCCTTCTTTCCTTCCTTCCTTCCACCCTCCCTCCCTCCTTTATTCCTTTCTTTCATTTTTAACCCCTTCCTTCCTTCCCTCCCTCCCTCCTTCCCTCCTTCCTTCTTCCCTCCCTCCCTCCCCCTTGCCTCCTTTATTGAGCTCAAACTATATAATAGGCATTACATGCAATGTGCTGTGGTTAACAAATAAATAAGACTCACTCCCTGTCCCCAAGGGGTTCACAATCTCATGGCGAAGAGGACATGAAAGTAGACAGACAATAATACAGTGTGGTAAGTTGTGAAGAACAGGGTGGGCAGGAAGGAAAGAGAAAAGATATCTAAATCCAACTTCAGGCAAGTCTTTCTAGATTCTTTACTCATGTCTCTCCATTTTCAACATCAGCCTCCCTCTGGCTCTGTGTGTTCTGTAACTCCGACATGGATCAGAAAAAAAAAAAAAAAAACTTTAAAGAATCCAGTCCCTGAAATGTTTTGCCCTAGAACCTGAACCCCTGCTCAGCTTCTTGGAGGAGGGTGGCTGTCCCACTTAGAATCATGTCTGTTTGAGTTTGGTAACACAGAGCCAAGGTCAGTCTGGTGTTTCTCACTTTACAAATTCTCATCTGTCAAGAGATGCTGAAGGCACCACTCAAACTCAATTGTACCCTAAGGCCATCAACATTTAAAAGCTAGCCATTGTTTACCAAGTTCTGTCAACCAGAATGGGGTATTTCTTGCATTTATTTGTTTGAAGAAAACGTTACTTTGCTCTCTCTAGCCACCTACCCAGCAAAAAAAGGAGAAAGTGTTTAAACAAACACATTTAGCAAAATAGTCCTGTTCCTTTGGTTGAGGGAGGGCATACTCTCTATATCATGGTACATAAAATTGAGTTTGTCAATAGAATGAATAAACTATAAACATGGATAGCTGGTTTAGCCTAACATATATGCTTTAAAACTGTCTTTGCAAATAGTCTATAAGGACTTTAACCTGTTTGAATGATGCTTTGTAAATTATAAGATAATTTCTCTAAGATATTTTATCTTCCATAATCCTTACCACAACCCTGTGAGGTGAATATAATTATTTGCATTTTACTGGTAATAACTATGGTGTTCAGAGGTTTTTAAAAACTGTCCATGGTTACATACTGAGAAAATCAATGGAATGAGATTGAATTTAAGGTAGTTTAACTCTATACATTTTATACTAATCCAGTCCTTTAGCTACAATCCCTTTTCCCCGGACATTTAGACAGACAGGGACATCTGGAGAGGCAGTAAGAGTGTAAGGACAGAAGGGTCAAATGCAGATGGGGGACACTTGGAGTCTCAGCTTTCCTCCATGCTCACTCACATGTGGCCTTTGGAACTGAGTTGTCCAAAAAAAAAGATACCCTTTGATTATAATTGCAGTGCGCAGCATAGTCTGCATATAACTGTATTAGTCCCCTTTCACACTGCTATAAAGAATTACCTGAGACTAGGTAATTTAGGAAGAAAAGAGGTTTAATTGACTCATAGTTCCCTAAGGCTGGGAGGCTTCAGGAAACTTACAATCATGGCAGAAGGTGATGGGGAAGCAAGGCATGTCTTTTGTGACAGCAGGAAAGAGAGAGAGAGCCTGAGGGGGGAACTGCCAAACACTTTTAAACCATCAAATCTTGTGAGAACTCATTGTCATGAGAACAGCAAGGGGGAAACTCCCCCCATGATCCATTCACCTCTCACCAGGTCTCTCCTTCAACATGTGGGGATTACAATTCAATATGAAATTTGGGTGGGGACACAGAGACAAATCTTATCAATAACCAATGCAAGTATCACCACAAAGAAGAAAACTGAACCATCAGAAAACACAGGAAGGACAGCACAGCAAAGACCAGCTTTGATTTCTAAAGATGTTGAGGGCACACTGTTAGGTGCCAGTTTCTAAAGGGCTCTAGCCAGTTTCTCCTGCATATTCCATAGAACCTAGGAAGAATTTTTTTTTTTTTATTTGGAATACAGACACCCTTCATGGAAGCCCCCAAACCTCCACCCTCCAACTCTCTGCATGCAGTTCTGTGTCTTAAAATAAAAACAAAAATGTTAAAACCTCAACAGATTATTTTAATTTGGGTTTCTGAAACTCATCACTATTGACATTTGGGGACTGGATAATTCTTTGCTGTGGAGGCTGACCTGCTGACCTATGCATTGTAGGATGTTTGGCATCCCTGGCTTCTACTCTAGATTCCAGTAGTACCTCTAATTGTGATAACCAAACATGTCTCCAGACATCACCAAATGTTCCCCTGGGTGAAAATCTCCCCCTGTTGAGATCTACTGCTTTAATGATTCTCAAAAAGAGGACATTTCTTTGCTTCTGTTAATGATCTGGAGATATTAAAAGTATCACATACTTCAGCTTTTGTTCACGGGGCAGATTTTTTATTCTTTACAGCTTTCATGGGCTCCCTCTCCTCTTTTAGAATAATCAATAAATAGTTAAATGATTTAATTGTTAGAGAATGTCAAGGTTGTTTTCATCTGCAACCCTTGGGAAAATATGTTATGACCATAGACTATGAGGCAGACATATATGAATGTGAATCCTCATATTGTAATTGCTTGACCTTCAAATTAACCTCCCTAGATATCCGTAACCTTATCTAACCCTATCAAGAGTTGTTGCAAGAATTAAATGAAGCCACATGCATATAGGTACACATAGGTTTGCTAGATTTAGCAAATGAAAATATAGAAACTCCATTAAATTTGAGTCTAAGATAAACAACATATATATGTATGTGTATATATATATATATAATTATATCTCATGCAATATTGAGTAACCTTATTTATTAGTGTTCAATATTAGCTACTATTACTGTGAACTTTAAAAAATGTCAATTGAGAAAACCATAGGCCACTCCTCTTTAAAACAAATGTATGTTTAAACCACCTGGAACAAAGGGCCATTTGAGATCTTCCTAAAGAGGCAGTAATAAATACTTCAGATCTTTTATAGGCTCTTATTCTTTGTTTGATTTTCTTCTCATTATTCAGAAGTTCAACTAACACAGCTTTTACTTTATTTTGTCTCTTTATTATTACATCCCTCCATATGGATAAATAATCAAGAAACAACCTTTCAAATAATTTGAGATATTAATAAATCAAAGTTCAGGTAGGGAGTCAAAAAGAGTGGTGCTAAAATCCTCATCTGTCACTTACTGACAGGATGAGCTTACGAAAGTTTCCTCACCTCTCTGATCTCAGTTTCCTCATCAGTGGAATAATATCACCTACTCAACACAGCTGCTGGAAGGGTAGAATAAGGTCACGCATTTAAAAAGAAGTTAGTAAATAATACATGTGAGCTAGCTTCCTTTCCTTTTTTGCTTTCCTTTCCTTCCTTTCTCCACCCCAGGTTAAATAATTTTGACTTTGTTAACCTTTTTTTTAAAAGAGATAGTTGGCTACAAATAAAGAATAGAATAAGTGGAAAATCATAATTTCCTAGTTAAAAAATAATTAGGGGAACTTGACAGCTTGTTAATCAATTTTTCCAACAAAAGAATGTGGGCTTTGGAGTCTGTCAGATCTGGTTTAAATCTTGTTTCATCCACTTACTAACTGGTTAGCCTTTGGCAATTTTTTAAGCTTGTCTAAGCTTATTTTGTTCTTTGATGATGTCCACAAAATATTTCCTTTTTTAACTTTTATTTTAAGTTCAGGGGTACATATGCAGGTTTGTTACATAGGTAAACTTGTGACATGTAGGCTTTTTGTACAGGTAATTTCAACACCCAGGTATTGCGCCTAGTATCCAGTAGTTATTTTTCCTGATCCTCTCCCTCTCCCCACCCTCCACCCTCTGATAGGACCCATTTTGTGTTGTTCTCCTCTATGTGTCCATGTGTTCTCATCATTTACCTCCCACTTATAAATGAGAACACGTGGTATTTTGTTTTCTGTTCCTGCATTAGTTTGCTAAGGATAGTGGACTCCAGCTCCATCCATATCCCTGCAGAAGACATGATCTTATTCTTTTTTGTGGCTGCATGGTATTCAATGGTGTATATGTATTACATTTTCTTTATCCAGTCCATGATTGCTGTGAGAATCAAATGGCTCATATGTATGAAGATTCTTTGCAAACTGTAAATCGGTATTAAATGTTTGTCAGAAATACAACTTTTTTTTGTAAAAGAGATTTTATCTCTGACTTCATTAAATCACATCAACCAGTAAAGTTCCAGTTTGAATGTTAGCTGGGAAGCACAATTGTAGAAGAGACTTTGTTGCCTACGTAATACCCATTCTCCCCTTCTGTTTTACTAACACCCCCTGACTTTATTCAGTGCAGCAAAGGGCAGAGATAAAATGTGAAATTTCTCAGCCTCCTTTGCAGCTATTAGGGGTCAATGATCTATAAAATGCAAGTCAAGGCAGTAGAGGTGTGGGCAGAGCTTCCCCAGAAGCTCTAAGACTGACTCAGTTGAACTCCTTCTTCTTCCTTCCTGCTACCTGAAATGTGTATGGGGTGGTGAGGCCCCAGCTCATATCTTATGACATGAAGTAAACTTGAGGATGGAAGAAGCTATGTGTGAAAGAAGTAGAAAATTTAAAAAGAGTTAGACTAAATTTCTGATAACCTCAGAGCTATCATATCCACCCCACACTAATTACTTTTTCTGTGCAATAGATAAACAAAACATGTATATCCTTAGAGCTTCTGAAACTTTGTTGTTAAGTGCAGCCAAACATATTTTTAAACAATCCACTAAGAAAAGTATTGTTACATGCAATGTCAATCAAAGACTCTAGAAAGAAATACTTTGCTGCTTCAAAGCAGATGCTACAAACCAAAGCTTATACCTGACTTTGTATGTCTCATATAGCAACTATTTTCCATCTTTCTGTTCATATTTGTTTCTCATCTCTGAGTAATAGCTGTTCTTCATGTAAGTGCCAGGCCATACCTGAATCTGTTGCTTGTATCTAAAGAATGCATGAGGTAGGTGAAATGTTCTCCCTCATGGGCTATACATGACATGCCACTTGGAACACATACCCAGTGAGTATGTAGCAATGCTTCACTGTGACGTTGTGAACTCCCAGATAGATTGTGGTTCACCACGCTTTCTGGGAACAACTTAAGTAATCCTTCCCCTTCATCTTTGGGTAGTTTGTCCAAAAGTGATCATCATAAATTTGTGTCTATTAAATTTCTTGTGTTGTATGCATGTGGAATATTAATTCATACAGTCAAATTTTTAAATTTTTCTGAGTTTTGTAGAAAACCATTACCATAGTAGTGTTACCATCTACAAATCTTGTTTCATATTTCTAGCTTGTTAACAAGCATTTATTAATCCAAAGTGCTCTTTCTGTGCTTTTGTATAATCATAAAAGCATTTAGTGGTCAGTCTTAAAAAAAAACCAATTTTAGAAACTAGCCAAAATTAGATGAAATTGCTTATATAAATCTAATAGTCTCCTTTTGTTTCTCTCCTTATTCTAGGAAATATTTGACTATTCCATTATTAGATAAAGCAGAGAACCATGGACTATAGCATAAAACCTTTTAATCATACTATTATAAGAAAATAGCCATCTCCACTGACTATCTGTGAACCAAGCACCATGTTACGTGCTTTGCAAATATGAGCTGAATTAAATATCCACAGCACAACTCTTGATTTCTATCAATTTCCTCCATCTACAAAAGAAACTAAAACTTACAAAATTTAAATAACTTTCCCATGATTTCAGAGTAAGTTGTATGTGCTTAGGGGGTTGGGCATGGGATCAGGGTAAAAGTCAGAATTCAAACCCAGGCTTGATTCCAAAACCTATCATCTTTCTGTTAGATTCTACAACATCTCAACCTCTATTACCCTAATTTCATGGTGCATGCTGTAAAAACAAGCAAGAACATTGTTTGGCCTCAACTTCCTCCCCACAAAACCCTCAGCCATACTTTTTGTTCACATAGGAAGCTGAATAAAGGAAAACACGGACAACCTCAAATGCAGAAACATGACGTATTTTCTCATGAGGACAGTGTGGCCCAGGAGAAAGAAGTGAGTTAGGATTCAGGGCATGTTCAGATTCCCCTATGAGGGATCCCGTTCTCTAAACTTGGAGAAGCCACTTTCCTTTACTGAGGCTTTGTTTCCTCATCAGAGAGGAGTCAGAGGTTAGACAAAGTAACCTCTTTTGTTTCAGAAATTCATTGACTTTGCAGCCAGGATACGGGGAATGTTCTGGATGAAACCATCTGGAGAGGAGAGGTGACCATGAAGGCATGGATTCTTTTGCATGGTTTTCAATCTGTAGGATATTCCTTTTTCTTTCCATTCAATGCTTTGCAGAGCATTAAAAAGCAAGGAATTCTAAATTGGAGGCAAACACAGTATTTTTCTCTTATATTTTTATAATGCTTAACAATTAACAGAGTATTGTCATGTGTATTATCCTCATAGCAACTGCTGTAAATAGTGATATCATTATGTTCTAGTTTTGCAGAGGAGAAATTCATCCTCCAAGAGAATACTCACTTTAAAATTACAAAAGCAACCTTTGGGGGTGCTGGATTTGGACCCAGTTGTGTTCTTTGAAACATTCTCCTTCCACACAACACTAACCTTATTATTTCTGTAATCTGAGAACAAGAAACATAAACCCACTACTGCTATTAGGACCAAAAGTTCATTTTTATGCTCAGGTGGGTATCTGGAAACAGTGGTTCACAATAACAATTTCTGCAATGTGAAGAAACCAGCATTACTGCTTATTTGTAAAAATTTTAAAAAGTATCTCTCTTCTGGAAATTAAACACTTTTTTTCCTCTCTGTCAATGTATGCATATATGTATGTAGATATGGGGTGTACGTTTTTGTTTTCTTTATTTATTCATATGATTTTTTCCCATTTATTCCTCTCACTGAGCACCTCCCAGTGGCTAGACCCTGTGCTAGCTATGGGGGATACAGAGATAGATGAGATACCTCTGACACCACTGCCTTGCCCACATGTGAGCAGCATGGGGTATTCACGTGTGCACTGAATGCTAACACGAGGAAGGAGGTATCCATTACAGAATAATAGAAGCAAAATGTGGTGGGAGCTTAGAACACAGATTGATTTTTTAAGTCTTTCCTTGGAAGATAAAAGACCTACCGACAGAAAAGAAGATAGTCTTACCAGTAGATATTTCCCTTCCCTCAATATCGATTCCCACTTTGACATCATGGTAACTGAAATGATAGCATCCATCGTACATCATGAAGAAAGGATTTCTGAAGATATCCTGGAAAAGAATAAAGAAGCAGTTAGTTTGGGCCCTCAATGTCTTCTTGCTTTAGCTGTGGGGTTGCAAGAAGTCCCTCATCAGCTTCTTTGATGCTGGCCCGTTACTGGCTGCTCTCTCAAGTGCTACTAGTGCTCTTGACTCGGTAGGTGCACAGAGAAAATTTTAGCTATTAAATGTTACATAACTAACACTCACATAATTAAATATTACGAATCTTACCAGTAAAAGCTCCTTCCCAGCATCCTCTGTGAATGTGCACAGCCAAGTTCAGTAAAGGTATCGAGGCTGTGGCCCCTGTCTCAACACCTTCCCTCTGCTTGCCCCATCATTCCCTCAATTCTAGCACATACTCCTCCCCCTTTACCCACATCTTCAGCCCTACTCTGAGACCTAACTCAAGACCCAACTTCTTCATGTGGTCTTTCCTATAGCAGTTTCAGAATCACCTTTTCCTCTCTCCCCTGTTTATATTGTCATTTGCTAATTATCTTTTTAAAATTATACCATAATTTATCTTGTTTAAAAATGACTGGCTTCCTCGACTTTTTTTGTGTGTTCTTTGAAGGAAGGTATATACTTTCAGGAACCTTGCATAATAGCAGTTTTATTTGGCTTTCCTTAAGTGACACATACTTAGCAATCTGAAAGAAGGAATAACAAATTGCAATGTTTGCAAGTTGAGCAGGGCTTTTCAAAGACCATATTTTAAGAGGCCCATGCCACACTGTATCAAACATACTAAAATGTATTCACATCTCAATTAAATATTAGGCACATATGCATATTTGTTTGTGGATTTCTCTACATATACACATACATATGCATATATGTATACAAATATGTGTGTGTGTGTGTATCTCTCTATATGAAGTGAATTCTAATTTGCTAGTTAAAATAGTGTTCTGTTTCATACCTGTTTGACCACATTGATGTCAATTTTCCAATTTTCTTCTTTACGTTAGAGCCAATGCTTCTTTTGGGGCATCATTTTTATAGGGTCTTGCCCATACGATAGGCTGTAGGCACTGGGCCTGGCTTGTCTACTGGACAATGCAGAGGCATGTTGGGTTGTTGATGGGTGCAGGTGCTTCCTGATCATCACTGTGAAACAGAAATAAGCCATGGCTTTGACCTAGCAGCCAGCCTCACTGCAGAGCGGACGTCTTTGAGCAACACTGGTTGTGTTGACACAGACATTAGGTTACATCCCTCACTGCTGTTTCCACTTGTCCTGATTTTTCCTAGCGTCCTCTTTTGCTCTGAGATTTTCCAGGATTTTTCACACCACTTAGGGGATTTGCAGATGGAAATTTTGAGTAAAATGTGTTCACTCGTTTTCATGTTATGCAAGAGTGAAAACAAAAAAGCCTCAAACTCAATTTAGGATGCAGTGGGATGGGGTGGAGTGGCGCCCATGCACGAAAAACTCAAAACTGCTAAATTGTGAGAAGCAAAACTTTCCTTGAGCTTAACTTTTGGTATGGGAGATTCTCTGTAGGGATTTTGGAGAAAAAAAATGACAGAATTTTTAAGCACCATTGACACGAATATTTGCTACATAGACTTTGAATGATGTACCCATTTCCATGTTGTACATTGATAAGCAAAGGGAGTTGCTGAGGCTGGAAGTTACTGTTAGTGGTTTCTGAAGTTATCATGCAATGATTTTAGGAATTTTATCTCCACACTTCCTACTCCCACTACCCCATCCTCTTTTGATGCCCCTGTGACTTATGCAATCCTATCTCCATTTTACACTTTCATTTTTGTTTAATGTTTCAGACTTAGTTAAAACTCTAAGACACAATTGTAAAATTTCCTATTTGAGGGAAAAGAATCTTTTAATGTTCACCTCATGGAGAAGTGTTCAGAATGCTTTTCTGACAGTTGCTAAGCATCAATGCATAAATTAGATGCAGACTGAACTATACAGAAACTTTTCCCATATGCACGATAAGCTCAGTTCACTTCAGTCTGCAAAGAAACAATACATACATGTAGAACTGTTGAAGATTAAATGAAATAGTATATAGCAAGCAACTAGGATAGTGCCTTACACATAACAATGGCTTAATAATTAGTAGGCATATTATCATTTTTATTTTAGCTAGAGCAGATCCTAAGAATGAAATATATCTATGTATAGATTATAGTATTCTTTAATTCTTTTTATATTTTCTGTGTGTTAGGAACATGAACACTTACCCGCTCACTCTATTCCTATGGCCAATTGAGAGTTGTGTATGAGTGGTTGGTTCACTAATTGTTGTCCCCTAATGCTTGGAAGCTCCAGAAGAGCAGGAAACTATACCCACTTCAGTTTATTTCCAAATTATATCAGTGAGAAAGTGGTTGATTGTGAAGTTATGTTAATATATAGAATTGTTTCAGTTCTCTGGAGCCTACTAAAAATACATTCGTCCCACAAAGTAAAGTTGTGAAAGATAATGGCATTTTTCTCCCTAACTTGGTGATAAAGAAGCGATTGAAGCAATAGAAAGACTGACAGTTCCTCTCTGTGTCAGACCTCCCTGACCTGTATCACAAAGCAGGAGAATCAGAAATGATGCAATGTTATGAAAGGGAGGAAGAGTGGGAGGGAAAAATTAAGAAAGGAGGTGGAGAGAGGGGAAAAGAGGGAGAGGGAAAAGGAGAGGAAGACGAAGAGGGAGAGGGAGAGAGGTGACGGAATATGTTCTTAATTAGCAGATTGCAGCAGGGGAGAGATCTTAACGGCTGGAACTGGACATTCTGAGACATGGTCAGGGGAAAGAAATCAGGTTTCCTCTTTGCCTGAGGGCAAAACATTGGCAGTTCCTCATAGAAGCAAAGTGCAGGCTTAAGTTCTTGAAATCCAAGGCATTGTCGACTTGAAGTTTATCTAGATCACAGATGAAAGGTTAAAGTCAGTATGAAATTCAACATGTGATAATTTCATTGCACTGGCAACTTGGAGTGGTGGCTCCGTGAGGTTCAGAGGAAGGTATCCAGACTGGGTTTGGATGCGATCATCCAAACAATAAGCAAAGCCCAATGGCTTGGATACCAACTCTGGGGGAGGATGGATCTGGCATTTGCGTCAGTTAAGTCTACCCAACTCCCTTCCTTCTTCCCTTCCTCTTTTCCCCTCTTTTTCCTTTTTCCCTCCCTTTCTTCCTTATTCAAAACATTTGCAGATAGCAAAAATTTATAATTAAACATATAAAAAAATATATATCTATGAATGATTATAAAGAACCATCCTTGTGAAAACAGCACCCAGGTCAAGAAATGGGGCACCGGCCGGGCACGGTGGCTCAAGCCTGTAATCCCAGCACTTTGGGAGGCCGAGACGGGCGGATCACGAGGTCAGGAGATCGAGACCATCCTGGCTAACACGGTGAAACCCTGTCTCTACTAAAAAATACAAAAAACTAGCTGGGCGAGGTGGCGGGTGCCTGTAGTCCCAGCTACTCGGGAGGCTGAGGCAGGAGAATGGTGTAAACCCGGGAGGCGGAGCTTGCAGTGAGCTGAGATCCGGCCACTGCACTCCAGCCTGGGCAACAGAGCGAGACTCCGTCTCAAAAAAAAAAAAAAAAAAAAAAGAAATGGGGCACCTACAGAACCCCAGAAGCCCTGTGTCTGTCTGTATGTAATTGTAACCCTCTTCTTATCCAAGAGGGGTAACCACTATACTAATTATCATCATAATCATTTATTTGTTTTCTTGAGCTTTAATGCTGTTATAATTTTTCCTCAAAAGTATTAGTTAGTTTAGGCTATTTTTTCAACTTCTTACAAAAAGAATCACTGTATACACACACACACACACACACACAGATGTATGTATACACACAGGCATATATATTTTAATATATACGTATAGTACCATGATTTGTTCATTACTGAACATTACGTTGAGAGATTTTTCTTATATTGTATGTAGCTGCTGTTCATTTATCTTATTTTCTGTATAGAGTACCCTGGTATAAGAAGCTGTCATGAAGGTAGCCATTCTACTGCTGGTGGACAGCTGGGTTACTTCCAGTTTGGGTTATTGTGAATATGCTCATATGTGTCCTCTGGTGCGCATATACAAAGCCTTCTATAGTATATACAGCAAGTCTAGAAAGACTGGTCATAAAGTACGTGAATCTCCATCTTCAAGAGATCGTGCCAACTGTTTCCTCAAGTGATTGTACCAATTTACCCTCCAACCAGCAATGAATGAAACATCTTACCAAAGTTAATATTATGCAACTTAAAAATTTTTTGACATTCAACTTCACATTGTGGTTTCAGTATTTATGTCTCTAATTGCCACTGAAGTTGAACCACTTTTCATGATAAGCTTATGGCCAATTTAGAAAGACCAGTTCATATCTTTTCATTTTTTTTTTTTTTTGTATTCATTTGTTTTTTTCCTTCAGGATGTATGTAGCTCTTCAAATATTCCGGATGGCTGATATTTGTCAATTGTATGTGCTGCAGATACTTTTCAAGTCAGTGGGTTGTAGTTTTACTTTTAGTGTTATCTTTGTAACCATGATATCTTTGAAACATAGAAGTTCTCTTTTTTTGAGACAGTCTTGCTCTGTCACCTAGGCTGGAGTGCAGTGGCGCGATCTTGGCTCACTGCAAGCTCCGCCTCCCGGGTTCAGGCCATTCTCCTGCCTCAGCCTCCTCAGTAGCTGGGACTACAGGCGCCCGCCACCACACCCGAATACTTTTTTTTTGTATTTTTAGTAGAGATGGGGTTTCACCGTGTTAGCCAGGATGGTCTCGATCTCCTGACCTCGTGATCTGCCTGCCTTGGCCTCCCAAAGTGCTGGCATTACAGGCGTGAGCCACTGCACCCGGCCTGAAGCTCTTATTTTTAATAAAGTTAAATTACTAGTTGTTTCTCTTATGACTCATAAAGTTTTGTCTTCTTTATTCCAAGACCATGAAGATATTCTCTTATATTATTATATAAAACATCTATATAATTTTATTTCATTTATATAGTTTTATCTTTCTTATTTAGGTGTTTAAAGGACATGCAATAATTTTCACATATGAAGTAACAGTCTGATTTCACTTTTCCATATTGTTAGTCAATATACTTATGCATCATTTATTGAAAATAATGTTTCATGTAATGAAATAAAATGCAACTTCTATCACAGTTCAAGGGTTCATATATACATAATTTTGTTTGAATTATACTGTTCACTACTTCCTTACCCTGACCAATACCACAGTCTTAATTATTATAGCTTCACAGAAAGTATTTATGTCCTTTAAAGCAAATACTCTTCATTTGTTCTTTTTCTAGAATGTCTTTGTCACTCTTCTCCTTTTGCTTTTCCACATACATTTAAAAACGACTTGTCAGACTGGGCACGGTGGTTCACCTCTAATTCCAGTACATTGGGAGGCTGAGGTGGCAGGATCACATGAGGCCAGGAGTTTGAGGCCACAGCGAGTTATGACTGTGCCACTGCACTCCAGCCTGGGAGACAGGGCGAGATCCTGTCTCTGAAGAAAAAAATTATAAACAACTTTTCAAGTTCCACGCACACACATCCCTCTTTTAGAATTTTGATTGACATTGCACTGAACCTATAAGCCAATTTGGGAAGAATTAACATCTTTAAAATATGAAGTCTTCCAGATATCATAAACACAGTATATTCTTCCAATTACTTAAGTCTTCTGCAATAACTCTTATCTAAGTTTCACAACATATTCTGTAAAAGTTTTGCATAACTTTTGCAAGATTTATGTTTAGATATTTTCTATTTTTTGATGTTATTATAAATTGTGTAATTTAAAATTTCATTTTCTAGTGATTTCCTGCAAATATATACATATATAATGTATAAATATGGTAATATATAATGTATATATGCAATATATATTTTATAAAAATCATATATTTGTTGACTAGTTAAATATATACATATATATGATCCCAGAAACTTTTCTTTCTTATAATTTGTCTATGGAGTCTTTTGAATTTCCACATATGCAGCTGCTTCATTAGCAAGTAATGACAATTTTGTTTCTAATTCTTAACATTTGTATGATGTCTTTCTGTTGCTTTATCCCACTGTTTATGACATTCAGTATAATCATTTTTGAAAGGGGAGCAATAGCCCTCCTTGTCTCAGTGCAAAACTCAGAAGGAAAACTTTCAACCGTTAATTATATTTGTAGCAGGCTTTTTATTAATATAAACTGTCCTTTAATGATATTTTCTTTCAACTTTTGTTGCCAAGATCTTTTAAATAATAAACTATTCTTTTAAAAATTGTGCTGAATAAATTCTAACATAATGGTATTTAAACTTAGAAAAGATACAGTAAAAATACAATATTAAAAAAATTGTGTCCAATATTTACTTTTTGGTTTTTTAGGGTTTTTATATTTTTTAGAGAGAGGAGACTGAACCTTTATCAGCTACTGAGAGAGGTGTGTTAAAATTTCTTCATCTGATTCTGAATTTACTTATTTCCTCTGGTAATTTTGTCAACTTTTAGCAAACTATATTTGAAGCGATATTAATGAATATTTACAAATTTAGAGTTGTTATATTTTCTCAGTAAATAAAAATATGTATTATTATAAAATGATGCTATTTATATTTTATGCATATTGCCTTATAATCCTTTTTGTTCAGTATTGGTATAGCTATAGCAGTTCCAGTGGGTGATCAGTATTTATTTTTCATCTTTTGACTTTGAATTATCTGTATCTTTATGATTTATATATGTCTCTTATAAAAAGTTTCCACATGAATATTTTTATACTGTCTAATAATCTTTATTTTTTAATTAGAACATTTATTCTATATTTATATTGTATGTTATCTATGGATTTATCTTTTATATAATTTTGTCCTTTCTATTTGTTCTCCTTTATTGTTTTCTTTTTCTGTCTTAATTTTGATGGGAAGTTTTTTTATCATTCTATTTTTTTAACTTCTAGTAAATATGCACTCTATTTCTGTTATTTTAGCAATTACCATAGAAATTAAGGTATAAATGCTAAACTCATAAAAGTCTGGAATTAATCAACATTTTTACCCTTTCTGCACAATGTAAGAATTTTAGATAACACTGACTCTAGTTACCCACTTTCTAACTTATATGTTTAGTTTTGTCTTGTATGCTCATGGACATTATCTTAATGTTTATATAGGCAGTCCTTGCTATGGACTGAATGTTTGTGTCCCTCCCAAAATGAATACGTTGAAATCAAATCCCCAATGTGATAGCATTAGAAGGAGGTATTAGAAGTTCTTGGGAGGTGATTAGCTCATGCCTTCATGAATGGGATTACTGCCCTTGTAAAAAGATACTCCAGAAAGCTAGCTAGCCGCTTCTGCTATGTGAGGATACAGCAGGAAGGCACCACATATGAAATACAGAGTGAGCCCTCCCCAGACGCCAAATTTGGTGCTGCCTTGATTTTGCACTTCCCACCCTCTAGAACTATGAGAAATGAATTTCTATTGTTTACAAGCCACCTACTTTATGGTAATTTGTGACAGCAATCTGAATAGAGTAAGATGTTGTTAGATGTTCACATATTTCCACTTTCTCTGTTTTTATTCCATCCTATGGCTCAGACCTTCAATCTGGCATCAGTTTTCTTCTGCCTGAATTTTTTTCTTTCCAGAATTTCTTTTAGTGAGAGTCAGCTGGTAAGAAATATATAGTTTAATTTGCCTGAAAATGTTTTAGTTTTGCCCCCGTTCCTGAAATATGTGTTTTCTGGATAGAGGATTTGAGGACAGCAGTACTCCTCACAGCACCCATCACACACAAACACACAAAATAAAGATATCATTCCACTTCTTTGGATTCAATTGCTGCTGTTCAAAAGTCAGCTGTTTGTCATTGCCTTAAAGGTAATGCTTCCCTTCAGTGCCCTGCCATCACCACCACCAGCACCAGCAAGCTTTAGCTTTTTATCTCTGGGACGTTCACCAGTTTTTCTATAATGTGTTTAACTTGGCTTTTCTTTAATTTTTTTCTGTTTCTGATTCATTGAATTCCTTGGATCTCTAAATTAATGTCTTTTGCCATTTCTGGAAATTTCTAAACTGTTATAGCTTCAGATATTTCTTTTTAAACCTGTTATCTGTGCCCTCCTTCTCGGAGTCTGAAAATATGCTGAGACCATTTCATTTAATGTTTTATGTCTCATAACTTCTCTATCACATTTTAGGTTTTTTGTTTATGTTATAATCTGGACAATTTATTCTGAATCTGTTTTACAATTTACCAATTATTTTTTAACTGTCTCTAATCTGTGGTTAAAACTGATCATTGAGTTTTTAATTTTAATCACTGTCTCTTTATTTGAAAAATTTCTAATATTTGTCAAATCTGCCGTGATTTTTTGTGGATTTCCATTCCACAGATTTTTAGAGCTTTCCTTTTAATGTATTTAAACACAATATAGTTAATTATTTGTTAAACTGTGTCTGGCAATTCTAGTATCTTAGGTTTATGCAAGACTTTACCTATAGACTTTGTTCGTTTGCTGCTTCTTATGGTTTATTGTCTCCTTGTTCTTTTTGGACTGTGAGCTGTTGTGTTAATTTGGAAAATTATTTCTGGGCCTTCTTCAAGGATAGAATGATAGTGTATTTCTCCATAGAGTACTGATATTTGCCTCTGTAATTTTAATCTATGCAGTTTGAAGATTTTTTTTTTTTTTTTTTTTTTTCCCGAGACAGAGTCTTGCTCTGTCGCCCATGCTGGAGTGCAGTGGCATGATCTCAGCTCACTGCAACCTCTGCCTGCCAAGTTCAAACAATTCTCCTGCCTCAGCCTCCCGAGTAGCTGGGATTACAGGCGCCTACCACCACACCTGCCTATTTTTTTGTATTTTCAGTAGAGACAGGGTTTCACCATTGTTGGCCAGGCTGGTCTTGAACTCCTGACCTCCTGATCCGCCCGCCTTGGCCTCCCAAAGTGCTGGGATTACAGGCATGAGCCACTGTGCCTGGCCTGAAGATTATTTTGAATATAATATTGTGAATTTGGATTCTCAGTATGTGCTAGGGATAATTTGTGGTGACAACTTCTCAGAGACTTTTATTTTCTCAGTACCAAGGCAGATTTCTATGCGGCTCCCTTCAGGAAAGGAAAGACACAGGTTTTTTGTGGTGGATTAGGCAAAGCAGATTTATTTTTGGTTGGATCTCAGCTTTACAGGCATGTGTTGTTTAGTGCATTCTCATCCAGGGAAAGCGTGGCCTTTGGTGTGTGGCTTCTACACTCCATATTTTAATCCGATTTGCCCAATACTCTCAGGAAAATGCAGCCATGAGTGTCCTCTTACATCTCTGGTTTCCTGTCTTTACATAGATTTTTGACCAGACAATTTCTTACTATATTATAAGCTCTTCTGTGTTTATTCTATAAAAATATATTTTGGATAGCATTTCAGATATTTTCAGGAGGAGAATTGACTCAAATAACCTAACCAGCCACACTACTTAAGCTGAAATTGTCTTCTTTCTTGACATCTTAGATATGTTAGAGTAAGCTCAATATTGTGGCTCCAGTGACACATGGGGTCTTGGAGGAAAGGATGGCTGTTTTACATAGATTTCAGCATTTCTAACAATCAGTATCAGAAAGAAGCCTATGTCATTCATTCGTAAGATAAGTTTTATTTATTATTATTATTATTGTTATTATTTTTAGACAGAGCCTCACTCTGTTGCCAGGCTGGAGTGCACTGGAGTGATCTCAGCTCACTACAACCTCTGCCTCCTGGGTTCAAGCGATTCTCCTGCCTCAGCCTCCTGAGCAGCTGGTACTACAGGCGCATGCCACCACACCCGGCTAATTTTTGTATTTTTAGTAGAGACGGGGTTTCACCATGTTGGCCAAGATGGTCTCCATCTCTTGACCTCGTGATTGGCCCGCCTTGGCCTCCCAAAGTAATTGGATGACATGCTTTATAATTTTTTATGGTAATGAAAACTATAAATTTATTTGTGAATTTATAAAAATTAAATAAATGAGAAGATTATTAAACATCCAACCATTGTTTTATTGGTGTTGTTTTGGTATTTTATAGATACATGTGTGAATATGTATGTGGGTTATATACATATACACACATATGTATACATATATATATACACAAATATGTTTATGATATTAGATTGTATTAACTATGTGCCCTGGATCTATTTTTCTCCTGATATATACACATTATGTACCATTAATGGACCATGACCATCAGTTGACCAATAATGCATTTTATTAACTATAGTCACCATGCTGTAAAATAGATCTGTAAAACTTATTCTTCCTGTCTAACTGAAACTTGTACCCTTTGACCAATACCTCTGTTTTCCCAACTCACCCCTCACCAGATTCTGCTAACCACCTTTCTACTCTCTACGTCTGTGAATTTGATTTTTTTTTAGACTTCACATATAAGTGAGGTCATGTGGTATTTGTCTTGCTGTGTCTGATTGTTGTTACATTTTGGATATTCAGAGGGCTCTTGATATATTCTGGTCTATTAAAATGGATTCAACAACTAAATGGCAATTATTTGTTATATGGGAATAAAAATAAATACCTCCCTCACACACAGATATGAGGCTATAAAAATTAAATGTGACGACCTAGATCAAATCCCAGGATCTGGTTCTTGCTAGGTACCAAAAACTGTGTCCCCATAGTATTGCTATTACTCCGGTTTCTGTGAACGTGGCTATGCAGTTGCAATCCAAAAAGTTCAAAGTGATGAGATTCCAGTGTCAAAATCACCTGCTTTTCCAGCCCCACCTTTTCCTACTCCACTACCACCACCACTAGTCATTCTCATCCTCTCTAATGATTTACACTATTACTACAATTTTCTAAATAATTAATTTGGAAATGTCTCCTTCCTTAGCCTTAGCTTGAAATTAAATAGCATTACTTGATTTATTTGGGATTCTTAGTATGTCAAATATTGTATTGCAGAAGGCAAAGAATAATGGAGGAAACCAGACAAAAGGATTCTTGGTCCCAGCCCCACCGCTAACCTGAGGGATGATTCTGAACAAGTCATCCTATCTTGTTCTGTGAACTGTGGGAAACTCATCACACTTGTCCTTGTGGTTACTTGGGGTTGTTGTGAGAATCAGACTCGATCTTGAGAACGGGTTCTGAATGCACACAGACAAACAGGGTGTGCATGGGTGAGGTGCAATCTACAGGAGCCAGAGTCTCAACTCCTGGGAACACATCTCCGGGCTGCATGTCCAGCTGCTTTTTCCTTCGTTTGGTGATTGTGAGCAGAGCCCTTGGGGTTTGAGAAGCTCTTAGCCCATGAGTGCAAAAAGATGAGAGAGAAATAATAATATTTTTTTTCTCCATAGGGAACTTCCAGCATCTATGAGGAAACAGAATTTCTTTTGATCACAGAAGAAAAGAAAAGAATATTAACCATGGACTGTCCACCAGTGAGAGGGTTTCTATGCATTAGCTCTCGGAGGGGACAGGGAACCTTGGTCAGAGAGAACAGACTGGAAGTAACTGGGTGTGGTTTCCCTGCTGCCCCAGCCTTGTGCTTAGCACCAGATCTCTTATCTGGTGGCTGCACCATGAGTCTCAGTTTTCTCAGAGGTAAAGAAAGAACAGACAGTTCTAGACCCTGTAAAACAAAGCAGATGTCAGGGTGCTTACGAAGTCCAGTGCCCACAGGGCCGGGCAGGTCAATGTGTGTGAGTATGGCACACTGAAAGCATATGTTATAGCAAAGGAGCGTGCTCACACTCAGCTGCAACTCCTTGTTGCCATATCGAATAGTGAGAAAGTGTGTGCATGCGGGTGTGGTGTGTGCATGTGTGTGATACATGTTGGGAGTTGCTGGCAGTGGGGCAACCAGGGCGTGTGTGGAGGCAGGAGCAGAGGGAGCCGTGATAAATAACCCCCTGCCTTCAATTAAAGGTGACTGTCTGCACTGGATCTTTCCCAGGCCTACTTCAGTCTAGACAGTGCCACCACAGTGCCACCAAGAGTTAACATCCTTCCCAGGCTTCAGTGTGTCTCCCTCTGGGTGTTAGAGGGCAAATTTGTAGAAATAATAAGTTTCTCAGAGCCAAATGCATGCCTCTGTTTCAAAGGGACTCCCCAGGCCAACCCTGATGGGGCCAAACAAAATACTTCCGAGCTGGATGTGCTCTGTAGCTGCCACTTTGAGTCTTCGCCTCTTAAGCAAAGGAAATCTGTTCAAAATCAGTTTCTAAGGCAGTGCTTTACCCTTATTTCAAACAGTTGTTCTTGCTTCCTTATTTTCTTTCTTCTTCTTCTGAGAAAATAGGTTTTCCTTTCTTCTAATGTCTCCTAATCCTGAATCAGTAATTGTAGTCCCACTGAACTGGGTAGAAGAAACAGAAGCCAACGTTGTTCTTACAGCAAGTGGGACAGGCTAATTTTTGGCATAGGTAGGAAAAGATGAAGCTGGCAATTATTAGTTCTGAGTGACTCAAGCTGTCAGTCTCTCACATACTTTGATACTTTAGAAATGATCACTAAACTCTTTTCGAATTTGTTTTGGATCCTACACCCTGAAGTGATGGCTGCTGACAGCAGAGTTTAGAATCCTGGGACTACAGGGATGCCTTTGTCTCTGTACCCTTGTCATTTCCTGGAAGAAGGGGAGAGAGTCATCCCCATGAGTCTCCTGCAGAGGTGGCCAGAGATAAACACTAGCCAAACACAACTGCACTGTCCCTGGCATTTGGGGCCTCTCAGAATGAGGTTTGTTGGCAATTGGGAGAGCCCTGGAACTCCATTCCCAGGACCAGCCATCAGGGTGCAGACGTTGCAGGTCAAAACGTCATCTTAGACTTTACCCTCCAACCATTGAGAAAACATCTCTGCTTAGTGCCAGAGATAGCCCCACCTAACTTGGTGGAAGTAGCAGTAACGAAGTATAAACACACCTCCTTCTCCCAGACACTCGGGACTCTGTTTACAGATTAAATCTCAGGATGTGTATATTCGACGTTCTTATTCCAGGATATTAATGGCAAAATGAACTTGTCTGGTGATGGCTCCGCCACATTAATGTCTGATGGACGGTTCGGATGTGAAAGGTGCATTAAGGCCTGCTGAGGGCCCTGCGTGTGCGAGTCAGGAATGTGACTGCAAGGCTGGAATGTGAGCTTGTTTAGAGTGAACCCAAATGGAGTCGATTTAACCCTGCAGGAGTCGAGTCATCTGAAATACCACAGCCCCAGAAGGCAGAGTCTTGATAAATAGAAGGAAATGTGCAAAATATTTATCTTGCGATTCTTAATCTGCCTAATGTAGTCTAGCGGCATTTCTAGGAAGCTTTGTGGGTTTTAACCATTATCTCAAAATTTATAGTTAGCTCAGAGGTCAACTAGAAACACGGTTCTGCAGGTTCCTAAAGTCTGTTTAAATCTCCCAGAGGTATCCGGGCTGTCTCCTGCCTGGAGAAATCTGGTGAGAATTCTTACAGAAGGTGATGGGTGTGGCTGGGCTGTAGAGCCATCTCTTGGATTTAGTGAACATTTAGCATCCACACTGTGCCCATCACTGAGCTAGACAAAGAATGGGAGAAACACATATTTTGGTTCTGGAGCTTGCGTGTAATCTGATTGGGAGGTGAGATAGACCCCAGGAAACAAGTACAGAACGAAATACAGCAATTAAGCCTAAGGTCTTGGGGTATGGGACAAGACAGCCAGACATTGAAAGAACCACTAAGATTTATCAATATTCTTTCTCCCCCATCACAGAGTGTGTTGGCAGCTTCAAAATATGAGCCTTGAATGACTCCAGTTGAGAACATAGTGAAAGCCATTGTATAACATGCAAAAGCAAAAGTGCTTTGTGTCTCTTCACATGCCATGTTGAGCGTGTGTGTGTTGGTACCCAGGGTGGCTGGGAAAAGAGAGTGAAATTGGGTGGATTCCCTTCTCTCTTCTACTCTGTCTCTTTTTTCACCTGTCAACCTTGCTTCACATCCTACCCATAGTCCTTTGTAGATGACAGAAGCCACAGAGCTGAGGTAGGAAGGACAGCTGGGGGTGCCACTATGAGTTCTACCACCTGATTCATCCTTAAACATCAGGAAGCTGACTTTCCTAGTACCTTGGTGGAGGACATGGTAGCTCCTCCAGGTCCTACTGAGAATACTACAGAATCCAAAAATCAACCAATCCTGATTCCTAAAACAGATAAAAAAGAACAGTTCTGATGAAAAGGGTTTGGGGTATTTTCCTTTTCTTTTTCAACTTAGATTTTAGAATCGGGGGTACATGTGCAGGTTTGTTACAAAGATCTGTTGTGTAATGCTGAGGTCTGGAGTGTAATTGATCCTGTCACTCAGTACTGAGCACAGTACCCAACAGTTAGTTTTTCCACCTTCCCCGCCGCTCCCCACTGTTGTATTCTCCAGTGTCTATTGTTCCTGTCTCTATGTCCATGTGTGCCCAATGTTCAGCTTCCATTTATAAGTGAGCATATGTGGTATTTGGTTTTCTGTTTCTGCGTTAGTTTGATTAGAATAATGGCTTCCAGCTGTGTCCATGTTGCTGCAAAGCAAATGATTTCATTCTTTTTATGGCTGTGTAGTATTCCGTGGTGTACATGGACCACATTGACTTAACTGAATCCACCATTGATGGGCACCTGGGTTGATTCCATGTCTGAAAAGATTTAAGTTTTAAAAAATTGTTATAAAAAGCAACCTTCTTTTTTTGAATCTTGCTTTATAACTAGTACAAAGCAAACATCAGATGCCTGTGTATATTTATACAATTTTAGTCATTTTCAGAATATTTAACTGAATATAGAACTGTTTTTAAAAGAACATTTTATTTTCTGTAAGTTAGTTTTTTTGTATCATGGACATATAAAAAATAACAAAACTATTTCAGCTCCTTAAGAGCTCATTTCAATAAAAACAAAAAAGGAGGCGCTGACTTCATGTTCATTTCAGTGGCCACTAATCCAACCAACACATACTGAATACCCCTGAGTGCCTAACACAGTGTTCGATACTAATGACGGGGGCTGAATCAGATGTGGTCCCTGCCCCTTGAAACTAACTTGTTTTTCAAGAGGCTGTAACTGAGGGACACTCTCTGTGGGCAGTTCTCTGGTACCACAGAGTTCCCCAGGAAACACTATATAACATCTCCCATCCCTGCTCCTTCATGACTCATACTAAAAACTTCTAGGCTGAATTCTGTCAGGAAAAAAAAAAAAAAGAAAGAAAAATGAGAAGTAAATACATTTGACAATAAATTTGAGATCATAAACCTTGGGATTCTTTTTATAATACCACGCACTTCAAAATCAGGCAGTATTTTTCATTTGACATGGATTTAAAGGTAGCTCAAAGAAAACACAGGATTAACTGTAAGTAGTGGGATAGTAAGCGTGAGCCAAGCTTCCAAATAAACACATCAGAGACTTGGGCTAAAAAAAGACAGAACACAAATAACCTCCTCTTGATGTGCCTACAGTTTCATTTAACTGTTCCCAGGTCACGAACTAATTTGCCAAAAAGAGGTTAACTCCAGTGCAACCAAACGGCATTTCAGGAAGCAAGTTTTGTGCATATCGCCTGTAGAAGCGGGGCCACTTGAACCCTGCCTGTGAAATGGCTCTCAGATGAGCACTTTTAAAAACTCTTTCGTGTATTCTTTTTCAGTGAATGGACAGTGCTTTAGGACATTGGAGAATACATGCCTTAAGAAACATGAGCTTGGCTTCTTCCCAAGTACTGATGTCTCCAAACCAAAGAATTAGCGTAAATAAATTTGTTTTGAGTGACTGTGTGACCTCGAACAGCCTACTTCCCCTTGGTCAGCTAGATGTATTTCCTATACAACGAAGAGCTTAGATGAGCTGCTCTTTCAAATCCCTTCCAGGACACAGAGGCCCTTCCCAAGAACTCAACACAGGAAAGCTGGCCTCTGCCCCCAGAAGCTTCCAGGCAAAGGAGAACAGTCAAGGAGCCAAAGTCCTAGGTGCTCAGCTGGAGGGTGATTTCCACTCACACCAATCTTCCAAAACCCTGGGACTTGGGACCGAGCAGCAGCATTATGTCATTTCCAGGCAAAGCCCTAAGTTCTGTCTTCGCTTCATGTGGTTTCTTTTTGCATTTTGCACTTCGTCATTTGCTGCTTCATCTGACCTAACTCAGTGAGTTTCTTGATTTTAATGTGTGTAGAAGTTACTTATTGGAGAATTTTATTAAACATGCACATTCTTAAGCCTGGCTTCCAGTGATCCTCTTTTGGGAGGCCTGGGCAGGGGCCAGGACGTAGGCACACTTCACAGGCACCCAAAAGATTCCCATGCAGCAGTGACCCATGAACCATGCTTTAAGGAACACTCATCTAATGGTTCTGGAGTGGGGTTAGTCTCCCTCAGAGACTCAGGCTCCTGGGAGCCAGGGACCCATTTGACATTGCAATGAAACAGAGAACATGGAAAGGGACATGCCGTGTAGTCAATCCAAACTGGATGAGTAAGTGAATCAATTAGTGACTAAGGCACATGCAATAGGGAAGGTCATTGTCACCATGAACTGAAACTTTCTGGCAATGTTGGAGAAGGTAAGGTGAGTGGGAGAGGTGGTACAAGACAGGCTTCAAAGCTGGGTCTCTGATGGGTTACCAGCAACAGTCGGGTCCTTGTAAGGCAATGCTTCTTCTCTAGCAGAGACATTTGTCCAGAGGGAGTCTGTCAGCCTCCAAGATATTTTAAGCTGCATCCCTCAAAATGTCATAAAGGAGGATTAAAGTATAAATGATTGTCAGTTCACTCCTGTCCTCCTGGTACTGCGCTGAGCATCTCAGGCTGTTTGGAAGACAGGGGCAGCAAGGGAGGGGAGGAGCAGGGGAGGGTCTTAAAATGTAACTGAACAGAGCCTGCAGAGAATGAGGAGCTCCGGTGTGTCTTGGGGGGCTAAAGCAGTTCACAGGCTGCTACTTTTTTGTGACATAGCTTTTATGGGGGGAGAGCCAGAATATTAAGCTCATTGCTTCCAGATGGGAAGGTTGGACAAGACAGAGAGGCTTTGGCTCTGAAAGCTTGGACGCTATGGTGCGATATGGATGTGACATATTGAAGTAATCGAGATAGAAGATCTGGTTTTAGCCAAGGCTGTCAGATAGATACTTTTTAAAACATTACATGGTTTGTAACAAGGTATTGTGTATCCTCCCAGAAACCCTGCCGCCTAGGTCTCTAGGAAGGCAGTGGGGGGAAAAGTGTGCTTATTTTGCTTGAATTACTAAAGCTCCTTTTATATATGAGGAATTTGGCATCTCCTGGCTGGGAACGGCTGAGCCAACAGTGTCCGATGCACTTGTAATGTAGATCATGCTAGTGACTTGCTAAGTGAGTCCAGGTGTTTGCGTAAGAGGCAGGGTCCTAAGCACCTCCTTATTTGAGCTCCGAAGCAATCATGGCACAGTGCCTCAAATGAGCCTCAAATCTGTTTAATAAATCATCCTTCTATTTATAGAGTTAATCCAGGGAGAAAGCCTCTGTTTTGTCTGGTGGGGCATGTGCCACCAGAGGGCGCCCAATGTCTGCCTCATTCCATCCGAGTGGTTCTTGCTCTGTCAGGGGTTTTGCCTCCCCTGCAGGCTCCTTTATCCAGTCCTTTCCTTCCCAAGCTTTCAGGCCCCAGATGGCATACCTGTGGATCAAAGCCAGGTGGGACAGGGGAGAACCCCCAGACCCTTTCACGAGGGACCCTTTCTCCTCCAGTGTCCTCAGTGAGAACTTCCCTCTGGGCCAGCCTGCCCATGCACACAATGGAAAGGGAGACAAGGCCCTGCCTCATTTGGAAATCCTGAGTTTCAATGTGCTGGTTTACTTGTAATTCTCATGTTCAGAGAGTGGGCCCCTTCCTTGGCTAACTTCACACCTGAGAACATGTCGGGGCATCCCTGCGGACCCAGTGTCTGCTTCGCATTTCAAAGGCTGGGAACTGTTAAGCTTGTATTTTGATTAAAATTTTGTATTAGCCCCCCCACCCCTTTCAATGTAATTTCAGGATATTTAATTTCAACCAATCATCTGAAGGAAAGTGGGGGGAGGAGGTATTTGATGTGAAACAGCACACGGAAAAGCCAGCCAAGTTAGAAAATAGAGCAGCTCGGTGCTGTGTCGATGTGACAAGTGAAGTCTCTTTTGTTCTCTCAGGCAGGGTCTGAAACCAAAGCCCCTCAAGGACAGGAGATCTACCTCTGGGCTTGGAATCAAGAGGACCAGTCCTTTTGGGAGGCCTCCCTGCTTCCTTTGGGGCCTTGGGCAAGTCTCTGAAAGTTTCCGGGTGTCAGCCACCTAGTTGGGCTCTGGGGAGAGGAATGCCTACCATTTGCTTCTGGCTCTGGGATTTTAAAAGGAAAAGCAGCAGAGTCTTTGGAAACACCAATCTCTGAAGACCCGGGGTGAACATTAGTTGCAACACCCTAGCTTCAAGGTGATGTAAACTTCATGTACGGAGGTTACACTCAGAGGAATAAAGGAGCATTCGTGAAACACGAGCCCCCCTCAATTGTGGTCTAGGGTGGAGATGGGTTATTCAAACATCTGTGGGCCCAGGCAGGTAACGAAAATGTAATTATGGGGGCACACCTGGCTCAGAACAGGCGTAGAGTAAATAGTTGTTGTTGACTGACTGACTGAATAAAAGTGGATCTGATGTAAGATAGTAGGGAATGGTGCAAACCTTGTCAAACTGGAAGGTGCCTGCCCTGAATTTGGTGTTCAAACTATTGCTTTTTAAAACACTAGTTTAAACATCTTCTGGCCCTAGAGCTACCAATTTGTATCTCGGTATCCACTTATATATATTTTAGGCCCATTAAAAAGACCAGGAAAGGAGGAAAATAAATCTAGCAGTATAGGAAGTTCTTAATCTTGTCAGTTAACCGTAATTTTAACACCCCATCTCTGTTTGTCATTCTACTTAACCACTTTGGATTAAGCAAATCCAGTCACTTTGGAAACAGTACATGTGGATGGTACCTTATAGGATGAAGAACCCTAACAATATTCTCTAGCGCAGGCTTCTACCTCTACAGGGGAGGCAGACTGATGAGTCAGATCAACTCCTGCATCCTCTTCCTCAAGCAAAGCCCCCATCAATAAAACCACAAGGTTACAATGGAGCCAGAGGGAGAGCTGGCCTGAGCTGAGACCTCCTCATGGAACTCATAGCTTCAGTTTCCTAAAATGGGGATTGTACTCCCCTAGCTCTCCTCGCTTCACAGAGCTGTTTGTGACAACACGTGAGTAACGTCATGTGAAAGGGCTTTGCACATTGCAGTGTGCTGAATAAACATAAAGAGTCCATGCTATCCAATTTGGAGACAGAAATTAGAGGGCTCATCCTCACACTAGTTAATTACATCTCTTAAATTGCTTGGACTGTTGGTGTGGTTCTCACCAGAGTTGAATATAATTCCTCTGTTGATGGATCAGCCTTTATTTCCCCCAGTGCTGTGTCTTACTTGAGTTAATGAGTCCAAAGCTCATGTTTGCATACTACCTCTGACCCTCACTAAGTACTCACCTGCAGCTCTGCTGTGTCCTCAGAATGATGTGACCCTCGGGGCCAAACACTCCACAGGCTGCACTCTGCCACCTCCAAATCCCCACCAGTGAGTCCAGTTCTCAGTCATCTGCTTGTTGTATTTCTGTTGTTTCTGTATTCATGTCAAGGATATTTGGCTGCAGAATTCCTACAGTATATTTTAGGTGAATGTGCAGCATGATCTTATTCTGGAGTCCAGGGGACTCTACCTAGGATTGCTCACAAATAGGTCAAGTGGAGGCGGTGGCTAAGGCCAGTTTTTCTGCCATGACAAGAACTGCTTGCTATGCCGGTGCAGGCAGATGCTTTAGAGTTATGTTTCCAATAAGAGGCGCAGATTTTCACTGCCTGATGATCAAAGTCAAACTCCTAAGCCTGGAATTTGAGGCTCTTCAAATCTGGCAATGTCATTTTTTCCTTCTTCTCCTCTAGTTTCTTCTGTGCACCACAGGCTTCACGCACAAGGGTGCACCCCCTTCCGTGTACATGTTCCACATTTTCACACATCAAGCACGCATATGTACAATTTATACATACTGTTTCCTCTGATTCCTTTTTGTCCTTAAATGTCTGCCTGCTATCATCATGAGCATTTTTAGGGAGAAATACTTATCCATACCTCCTATTTCCACAGACAGGAGAGGCAAAGTGGAGTGTTTCACCACTCTCTTTAGGAGGAGAAAAGATGGAGGAGCATTCCCAGCCCCTGGCTCCATCTTTGACTCGCTCTTCCTAGGGGAAGAGGAGTAGCTGGGATCAGGACCTGAGCATACCCAGCTCAGCTCCACCATCCCTCCGTCTGCGGGGCTCCTCCTGCCTGCCAATCAAGGGCTTCTTGACTGGCTTCCACTTACTTTCTCCCTGTGGTTGCCTTCTAGAGGCAGTCCTGAATCCCCAGGCTCAGGGCAAGTCCCTCCAGGGGGACAGGACTGGCATGAAGCAGTAATGCCCTCTGCAGTGGGCAGGGTGAAAGTGTCTGCCTGGGACTGGCCCTGCCCTCATAAGCGTTTATACTGCAAAGGCAGGGGAAAGAGGCCCCTTCTCCAATCCAGACTTACCAACTGATAGTTTGAGCTTCTTCCTTCTGACCCTAGGGCCCATACTGAATTGACTCTGAATACTCAGAGGAAGAGAAAAATTATGTCCTAAAACCTCAAGAGCTACATATCACATCTTCAAAGAAGTTTCAGACTCCCCTGTCAGATGTGATCATTCCTTCTCTTTTTCCTCTTTGCATGTTTCCTATAGAATTTCAGTTGCGCTTCATTTGCTCATTCTTTAGTTCAACACATATTTACAGGTGAAGACCTGGGATTTCCTTGCATTTAGGATGTGATGAAAAAACGCATTTTTTTAGTTGTGATTTTTTTCAGAAAATCCAAGTCTTCACATTCGTATGGTGTAATTAGAACAAAATTGGACGGAAGGCTTGGATTTAGGTCTCAGATTGAGACCTGCAAGATATTGAGAGCTTCTGAGATTACAGTAATGCTGCTAGGTGCTTTTTGATATGGAATCTTGAAATCGTTGGTTTCCTACATTGTTTTCTTTTTGGAATGAAGACCACTGAAGCTCTAAGACAAAATGAACAAACAATAGCGAAAATAATGTTAGGAAACCATGATCAGCTCAGGGTCAGGTCATCAATAGTTGTTTGGGTCAGGGGTCAGACCCAAGACTCTTGACTTTGAATCCTCTGTTCATTCTTTCTGCCTTCTCTCACACTCTCTGTGACTTTTGCAGTCCCTCCGCAGAGTTAAGAGTAACCCACGAAACAGATCTGTAGCAACATAAGGCAATAAATGATAAATGCCAAAATAATTCCTCCTGGCTGTGAGTAAACTAAGGATTCCACGAAAGGCGAATCCCCATGGCCTTGGAGATTCATGGCAGCCTTCCTGGAAAAGGCAGGATTGAATTGAACCCTGGCAGAAGAATTCTTGGGTATAGATAGAGGACTGGGAAGAACATTCTAGGCAGAGGATCTCATAGAAACAAAGGAGCAGAGGCCAGAGGGAGCAAGAGAAATCCAGGACACAATTAATTTACCAGCCTGGCCTGACCCAAGGTTGTTATCTGGATAACATGGGAGGTAAGGCTAGAAAAGATGATTAGGTCTTTACTTGAGAGGATAGTGGTTTTCAATTCAGGAAGAACCAGTCTCACCATTTTGAAAATGCCTATACCAGTCCCTAGACCTGCTGAATCAGACAGGATTTGGGGGAATGAGTTGGAACAATTATTATTTTTCAATCCTCTATATGTGATTCTAATGCTCAGTGAAGGCCGAAAATCACTGAGAAAGGCAGACACAGAGCCCTATATTTCGATCCAGTCATCCTGGGGTTCCTCTCTGGCTTTCCATCTCTAATGCTGAGTTGGGGCAAACTACTCTCTATACCCCACTTTTCTAATTTTTAAGATTGAAACAATGATAAGACTGCCTACCGCCCTCAAAAGCTTATCATGATGAAAAAGCAAAGTGTTGTATTTGAAAATCCCAGACAGATGTGGCACAGGTAGCTGTGAGTTGATTCTTTGAGTGGGGAGGTGCTGAAGCCCGCTGATAAAAGTATTGGGGCCGGAAGGGCACCCAGAGGGATGGATGAAGCACCGAGAGATTGGAGGGTACTGGGTAGCAGCTAAGGCAATGATTCAGGTGTGAGCTGATGCAGCCCAGCCATGGTGAGGCCTTGAGGACAAGTGTGTGGCCACAGGCCAAAAAGATTCAGATTTTCTGTGGGGAACAGCAAGGCACCATCCACGCCTAAAAATAAAACTGGCCTGTCTCAACCCTGGATTGGGTACCTCAAATTACTGAAGGGCAGCAGGACCAAATTCTAATTTTAAGAAAGTCTGCTCTTTGAATGCAGACTCAGAAACAGCTTTGCTGGGGAAAAATGTCAAGTGGTTTGCCAGGATATTGACAGTGTTCCCAAAGACATGTCAGGAATAGAAGTACTGAAAAAGGGAATGTCAAGGCAAGAATTCCTGGGATCTCTGACTCTGGAATCTTCCAGCAGGAGGAGGAAAGGCAAGGAACCAAAACCCAGGAAGTTAAAAAATAATAATAATAACAATAATAATAATAATAAGACCAAGCTGCAAACCTACACTCCTGACACTCTCATCTTGCTCCCACCTGGACCCCTGGAGCGATTCCCTATAACCCCTTAAGAGCTACCACCCCTTGGGGCGGGTGTTAGGGACTCCTGCTCGCCTTCCTCCTCTTCTGGCAGCTACAGGCGCTATTATCTCATGAACTTTCCCCATATCCCTTGGAGATAAGTATTTCCTTATGGTAATGATTGTTATTCTCATTTCACAGCTGGAGAGGTGGAGACAGAAGGATAGTCCTGAGAAGAGGGAGACATTTTCTTCTTTTTCTCTGGACTCTGTCATATTCAAATCATAAAACAGAAAGCACAGGAAAGGTCTCTGAGCATTGTTAAACTCAAGGTAGCAGGGATCAGCACTGAGGGAAGGAAACGTTATTGTGGGTTTGGTGTGTTGTAAAATGTATGTTCAAATTTTGGGGGGGAAGATGGTGGCTAGTCAATTTCTTTTTTATTTTCATACCCCCTTAACAAAAAGATGGAATTTCAGAAATAATCTAAGGCAAGCTTCATTTTACATGTAAGGAAATTGAGGCCTAAAGTGAGAACTTGTTAAACAGGCTGTAATGGGGATGCTGAAGCCCCCTGCTCCTAGTTGCTTTTAGGCCATGCTGCCTGCCACCCCTCAGCCTGCTTCACATGCTCTGGGGACTGAGACCCCAGGCAAAGGCACGACCAAGGGTGATGCTGCCTTGGTTTATCGTGAGAGTTTGGCCAGAGGCCGGACTTCTCTGCAAAGTTTGAGAAACATATTGAAATTATCAAGACTTGGAAGGCGGCCGTCATTTGCACTGAGCTTTCACCGCCTTATCGAGTTCCTAGACTTTAACTATTCAGGGTTTAGCCAGCCCGTTGTATTAGCCTCATCAGAAGTCCTGCAATCTTAGGCCTGTCCCCTAGGCCCAGGGTGAGGTTTCTGGGAGGTATGGGAGCAATCCCAGCCCCACAGACCCCCAACAACTGCCCTAGGGGAGAGAGGGTTGTGGGAAACTTCCCCCACCCCTGCGATGGGAGGGCACAGACGGACGGAGTTGGATGCTGCTCTCAGGATGTCTTTAGGTAGGAAGACAGGCTATTCACAGATAACTATGGCCTACGAGAGCCTCCGTGGAGGTCAGTGCAGTCCCTTTCTACACGAATAATTCATTGCTGGAAACTTCACATAATTACACATCTGAATATTTCAAAGCTAATTTTCTTCCAGGCACAAATATACAGAAGGATAGATTTCACTTTTGAGACTTGTAAATCTGTAAGTACCATTAGAAAGTGTAACTTTTTTGTTTTTGCTTTTGAACTTAATTTTATAACAATAGAGGATATGTCACTAAGGATTTTTTTGAAAATTTAGAGATGTCTGTTTAATAGTGCTTTTCATTTTCAATGAGGTTATCTGTAGTGTTTTCCTAAATCAACTGCTTGAGTTATCCTGGCAGATATTTGGTCCTCATCATAGTATTTTATCACATCTAATCCTGTTTCCTAATGTTTTTATTCTCAGAAATGTTTTTCAGCAAAAGCACTATTTCCACTACTTAATGTACCCTTGGGTGACATTGATATAAGATATAGAAAAAAATTTAATTATAAGAACACTGAGTAGTGACAAAAATGACCCCCTGCCAACTCCTTTTGGTAAACAACAGAATGGGCTGCTGACAGATTTGTGCGTGCTAACAAAGAGACCGTTGCCACGGGGCAGTAATGAAAACAAAGCTTAAAATGAATTCAGCACTATTGATTATTATGCAATTCTCATTAATTTTTTGCATTTCAAAAATTTAAGTAATTTCCAATTTTGAGCACTTTGCAGACTCTTTTTAAATTCCTCTAACTTTCTATCATACGGTACAATATACAAAGTAACATAGAAGTTGTGAGGAGGAAATGGAACAAAAAAAGAAAGATTAGAATTGGGATTTAAACTCACAACTTTTACTTCTAGACAATTTCACATAGGATTTACCCAGCAATGCATCTCTTAAAGATGCACCATCCTGACATCCTTGGCTCGTTCGTCATGCCACCTTGCCTCCTGCAGGGAAAGTCACTGCCAAGAAGACATCACATTGGGCATATTCATTTTATTTGGTTCTCCCAATAATGCCATGCTGCAGATATCTCTATAATTAGGTGCCCGTTGACAATTGCGTCATTTCCGTGAGTCTACAGTCACCCTGCCATTGTGGCCCCTGGAGTCCTAGCTGCCTTGGCAGTTGCAGACTCCATTGTTTCTCTGCTCAGTGCCTTCAGATTTCTCAGCAACTGTCCTCGGCCAGGCTTCCCAGGCCCCTGTACAGAGAATTAGCCAATGCAGACCTCAAAGTGGAGTTCAGAAAATTGTGCACGCAGCTTAACCTCCTGGCTGCCTCAGCAGCTCTCTGCTGCCTTCAAGACAATTAATTTTTTAAAATGTTTTTCTTACTGTTCTCAGCTAGAACAGTGATTTGCTACAGCTACTGCATCAGAACCAGAAGTGGATGTCAACATGTTTTTAAGATTTGTATATAGATTTGGGTCATTATTTTTAACAGCTGAATGTAATTTTTATATATATATAGTATATTGTATTCATTTATAGGTAGACATTTGAATGTTTTCCAGCTTTTCACTGTTAAAAATAATGCTGTAATGAATATTCTTGTACATGTCTTCTTGTACACATCTTTGAGAATTCCTCTAAAATATACATCTGGAAGTGGAATTGCAGACCATAGAGGCTGCTAATTTTTAATGTAACTACATATTGCCGAATTGCTTTCTCAAGTAGATGAACCACTTTACATTGTCACCAGTAGTATGTGAGTGTTTGTATTTATCACTAGCATTGATAATGTTTGATTGTGAAACCATTTAATTTTTGCTAGTCAGTTGGAAATAAATTTATATCTTCTTTTTCTGATTACTAGTGGGGCTCTCCAGATCATTGCATTTCAGGATTCCTTTTCTGGAAATGCCGATTCACGTCTCTGGTTGATTTTCCATTGGATATTTGTCTCTTCCTTATGAATGTATTCTTTATACAACCTAAATACCAATTAACCCTTAGTCTGCTATATATGTGGCAAATCAATTCACAAGTATCCATTGAGAGCCTTCTGCATGTAGTTCCAGGGGCATAAGGGTAAATAAGACAGACTAGGTCTGATTTCTATGAGGCTTATGTTCCAGTGCAAGAAGACAGATCATCATCAATTTCACACAAAATTAGTAAAATAATATCAAATCAGAAGAAATCCTATAAAAACAAAAGAAAAAAATAGAATAGAGAGGGATGGGTATGTCAGATGTTTTAGGTTGGAGAGGTTACAGAAAACCTCAAGCAGAAGCTTGGATGAGAAGAGAGAGCCCCACGAAAATGAGGGGACAACACTTCCCCACATGGATGAAAGTCCAAGGCCCTGAGGTGGTGCCAGCTAGGCACTCAGTGTTTTTATCTATGTCTCTATCCTCCAAAGGCCAAGACTTTCTCTAATGAGTGCTTTACTCTGTGCTCCAGCAGGACCACAATTATTGCTATCTGAATCTGAGTTGTGGCAGGCAAGATGTACAGATTATTCTCTGGCACAGTAAGTTGGGTTTAACTCCAGCTCCCCAGCAGTGGTAATAGCTGAAGAAGAAAGCCTGTCTTCCGCACAGCACGGTTCATGCTATTTGGAGGGCATCCTGATGAAAGGCATTGGCACTCTGGATTCAGATTACCCACATTCATAACCTCCTTCCAATTTCTTAGCTATGAGGCCCTAAAGCAAGTTCTCCAAACTCTCTGAGCTTCCATTTCTTCTTGTATAAAATGGAGACCATATTTATAGTAGAAAGGCCTCTAAGATGTCCCCCAAAGATTCCAGCCTCTTGGCATTCATACCCTTGTGCAATTCCCTTCATGGAGTGGACCTAGTAACTTCCTTGTAATTAATGAAAATATCACATAAGCGACATGATGTCGTTTCTGAGATAAAGTTTTAAAAGGCCTCTAAGATGTGCCCCCCAAAGATCCCAGCCTCTTGGTATTCCTATTCTTGTGCAATTCCCTTCATGGAGTGGACCCAGTAACTTCCTTGTAATTCATGAGACTATCACATAAGTGACAGGATGTCACTTGTGAGATAAGGTGTTAAAAGACTCTTAAATCAATTTAAATCCATCTTGCTGTTTCCCTCACTCTGTCTTTCTTGCTCTTTATGAGGAAGGAAGCTGCCATATTGAGAGGTCTAGATGGCAAGAAACAAGGACACCCTCTGCCCAACAGCCAGCAAAGAACTAGGACCAACCAATAGCCACTGAGTGTGCTCGGAAATGAACCCTGCCCTAGTTGAATTAAGATGACTGTGAGCTGGCTGATATGTTGATTACAGCCGTGTGAGAGACCTGGAGCTGAAGGAACCAGGCAAGACATACCTGAATTCCCGACTCACAGAAACTGTGAGATAATAGACGTGTGTTATTTTAAATCACTAAAATTTGTGGTAATTCGCTATGTGGCAGTACATAATTAATACAATAATAGAACCTTATCATGTCATTCCTGTAAAGTTGAAATTACAGATGATTCCCGACTTAGCAGTAATTCCACTTACTGGTTTTTTTTTTTTTTTTTTCAGCTTTACTGTGGTGCAAAAGTGATACACATGATAAATTTATGTCCTGACAAAACCATTGTACAGCGAAAATATTTGGTGGGAAATAAGCATTTTTGACTTGGGATGTTTTCAATTTATGATGTTTTTTTCTGAGTATAACCCCATTGTAAATGAAGAAGCACCTGTATTTAACACAAGTGTTAAGGGCACATGGTAAGGGCTCATAAATGTTAGGGGCTGTTCTCCTACTCATTGCCAAAGAGTTGGGCAGTGGGTGTATTTACCAAAATCAAGGATGAAAACAAGTCCTGCCTCCTACAGATTCCCCCTGAAGTCCATTGGATCACAGGTCTGACCAAAGCATTCTTGCAGTTTTAAATATCAGGAGTGGCTCCTTCAGACAGGCTATCTTGAAAGCACAGAGTAGTCTCACCCCTTAGTCCTAAACAACCAAAAGATAGAGATGGCATCGGATTTTAGTAACTTCCTGCTGTTCTCTTCTATTTTCCCAGTACTCCAGTTACTCTCGGTTCTGATTTCCTCCAGGAAGGCTTTTCATACAGACCCCAGTGAGTTCTCCTTCCTCTGAAAACCTTAGCTATTTTCGTTATTGTCATGGTTTTGTATTTCCTTCCACTCTTGTGCAACACTAGTTACCTGAAGGGGGTTTTAAACATGCTTGTCTGACATCAGCTCCCTTGGAGGTCTCTTTGGTACCAATGTTCACTTTCACTCGATTGCCTCCTGCCCATTTGCTATTCAATTCTTCCTGCCCTTGCCCCTGAACTACATGGCGATGAGTAAGCGTATCCTAAATGTTGGCAGTGCAGTGGCAGTAGATGGCAAGGATGTTTCAGGTGGTGCTTACAGGTCTCAGGTAACACATGAAACCCGTTTCATTAATAAAACCAAAATAAGGGGTCCTGTTGCATGCTCCCCCATAGGAAATACTTTACAGCTTATGGGATCCAGGCTATAAATAACTGTGCCAAGTCTGTGAAGCATATTTTTTTCGTCAGTTTATCCAGATCAGAGGCTTCTGAAAGTCCAAAGCCCTTGAGATTATTTGCTTTGTAATGATAAGAATGTGCAAGGTACTTCCACATTTATGACATCATACAGACTCCAAAATAGTGCTGGAAGATAGTCAGGAATCATTAACTCCATTTCATAACTGACTCAGAAAAGGGAGTAACTTGCCCAGGTTTATAAAGGACAGGGGTGGGCTTGAGTTCAGGTCTTTTGCATCTAAATAAATATTGACATCATGTATATTCAGAGTTCTTAGTCTGTGCTAGGTCCCACATCGAGTGTTTATACATGTTATCCCATATATAGTCATATTGCACACTGACGAGTTAAGTTTAGAGAGATTCAGTCACTTGGCCTGATGACCCATAGCTAGTGAAGGAAGAATTGAGACCGGAACTCAGGTCTCTGGCTCTACAGCCTTCGCTATTACACACAGAGCAAACATCTCCCAACTCCAAAGGTCCTGAGCTTCCCTCACAGGGTGCTCGTGATGTGGTGTCAGAAGAGAGGAAGACACCCTGGTTAGCCCCACTCAGCCAAGGTAACACTAATGGTCGGTCAGTCCTCAAAGAGCTAGGATGCCCTTCTTCTCTCTGCTTACCTCTGCCTGGCCCACCTCTCCTCCCTCAGATCCAGGCCTCTCCAGAGGGCTGGCCCGACTCTGGGAGCATGCTGCCTGTTGAGGTTAGAGAGCTAGGCCTGAGGAAAAGGGATACATTTTTAGCAATAATAATTATGCGAACCTGGACATAGAAATATAATCCAGAAGGAGGCTTCATTTGCCCACAAAAGAGCTCTACTTTGAAGGAGAGGCTTGGAGAATCTTTGCATATACAATTTATATAAGCAAGCTTCATAACAATATCCTTTTTGATGAAATTAATTTAAAAATATCACCTGGGTATAAAAGAGACTAGGAAAAAAAATCCGTATAAAAAGCAAATGGGGTTCTTAAGCCCGTAAAATCTCTTCATTGACACAGAGATTGGGGTCAGCAAGGAGACTTTCCGAAAGATTCTTTAGGTATGAAATACTGGTTGGGAAATGCCCTCTACCTGGTTGGAGGTAGGAAGATGGGGGTTATCAGGACAGGGGCTTTGCTAAGTCCTGAGGATCTTGCTGTCTAGAGGTTTCCACACTAAAGGGCTCCAGGCCCTCAATATACATCACAGGATAAGTGCTGTGATTCTGGAGTCAGAGAAAGCCAGGGCTGGATTTAAGCTGTGTGCTTTCTTCTCCTACTGAAAATACAGAGAAATCTATTCTCACCCCTGCAGTCAGAGTGATCCTTCTGAATCAGATCAAAGTACTGATCTGCTCAAAATCCTGCAATGGCTCCCCACTTCCCTTAATGGCAGCCTACATCCTTACAGGAAACACTGGCCCGAGGTCCTTTTAAGTTCTTAGCAGAAACCCAAGCCACCTAAGGTGACACCTGTTAAGCTCCAATCACCCTGACTCATGTGCTAACCTTGTTCACTTTTCTCTAGCCACACCGTCCTCCTGGCTATTTGTTCTCCGACAATGCAAGATGCAGCTTCCACTTGATGGCCCTTGTATTGCTGCTTCCTTGGCCTAACCAACGGGTTCACCTCCTTTATGTCTCTGCCTACATACAAACTTCTTAATGAGACTTACCCTGTGAAATTATTACTATCTCTGCCTGCACCCCTTTACCTTCCCCGATTTTTTTCCCTGATCACCTTCTTAGTATACAATTTATAAATTTTATTCTTTTTTGATGTCACTTTCCCCTGTAGTTCAATCTACGTAAAACTAGAAGTGTTTGTTTGTTTCAGTCATTAATAGATTCCAAGGACTTAGCATGGTGCTTAACATATAGTATGTGCTTAATAACTTACGGCTGAATTAATGAATGAATGTTTAATGCTCACAAGCCACTTCCTCTCTAAGCCTCCGTTTTCTCTTCTCTAAATGGGAGTAAAAATAATACTGCAATGAGCAGCTGCTGCTTTTGTCTACCTGGTATTCCTTCTACATTTGATAAGAGAGCTCCTCCTTCCTAAACCCATTTCGTGTGGTTCTGATAGCAGCAATCACAGGGTTGCTATTGTCACCCGGCTGCCCTGGAAGTCAGGGACTAACACCATTTCCCTGGTCATGGTGGTGTACAAAAAGGCATGCGTTTCAAGCAGGGCCAATCCATGAGACTAGGTCAATGCTCTCTGGATGAAGGGCCATTTGGAGGAGCCTCTGCTGGCAGGGCCATGTGGGCTGTGGCTCTCAGCAGTGATTTTACAGACTCTTGAAGGCAGCTTGCTTGGGATGTAGCCAAGCAGAGTCAGGCAAAGCAGAGCAGTTGCCTCGAGAAAGAACAGACCTCATGCTTTTTGAAAATAGGGTCTAGCTGGAAGACAGCTGAGGCAAACAGACACTGGGAATGGACAGACAAACTGAGGAGCCAAAAAGCAGAAATTCCTCTGCCTAGGATGGCATCCTTTTATTTTTGCTTGGCAAATTCCTGCTTATCCTTCAGAACCTTATTTGAGGACTTCTTGCTCCTCTAGATCTCATGGGCTGAATTGATCACGATTAACTTGTGCCCCAGGGTACCAGGTTTCAACTGTATCAAATTCATCATTACAAATTGTAGTCATCCATTGTGTTCATTTGCTAGAAATGCCGTAACAAAATAGCACAGTCTGGGGGGCTTAACAGAAATGTATTTTCTTATGGTTCCAGAGGCTGGAAGTCCAAGATCAAGGTGTCGGCAGCAATGGTTCCTTCTGAGGCTTCTTTCCAAGGCTTCTCCCTGTCTTCACTTGGTCCTTCCTCTTTGTGTGCATCCCTGGTATCTCTTTGTGTGTCTAAATGTCCTTTTCTTAGAAAGACATGAGTCAGATTACATGAGGGCCCACCCTAATGGCTTCATTTTAACTTATTTACCTCTTTAAAGGCTCTATTTCCAAATGCAGTCACATTCTAAGGTAAGGGTTAGGGATTCAACATAAGAATTTACAGGGACAAAATTCATCCCATAAAATCTACTTTCCTACTTCCTCCACCAAGTTACGTGAGGTCAGATGGAAGCTGCTTAATAAATGATTAAGAAAGGATTAAAAAGATGAGTGAATGAAGAGAAATCATTGTGCTGCCTCAGGGCTAGGCAGATCCTTCCTTTGGCCCCAGTGGTCACTTTCTAATCTCCCCTCAGACTGGTCTGGGAAGATTAAGTCTTCCAGAGAAGACTGAGGTTATTGGAGTTTCTTCTGCCCTGTTTCAGGGTGGGCCAGGTGCCGAGGGGATGCCTAAGTGCCAAAGGCCAAGAATCAGTTTTGTTATTTTAATCCCATTTAAAATCTTTCTATCCTCTACTCTCTTACTGACTTGCCACATCTGGCAAATTTCCTGAGCTGTCAATTCTTCTCCTAAAGTAGCTATCACTTCTCTCAATTCTTGTGAGGCTGGCAGAAACCCTGACTAGCTCTTTCTTAGATCAGAGTACCAATCTCCTAACTAGCTGGTCTGTCACCACCGTCCCCACTTTAATATACCTTGTCCTTGTAATCTATCTGAAATCAATGCTAAGTGTGCCATTCATGTACTAAGAAAGCTCTGATCTTCCCTACTGTCTAGAAGTCTAGGCCCCCTTTACATTCCTCCACATGCCCTTCAGACCTTTTGTGATATTCATTTCGTCCATCCAGGGTCCTCTGTGGTCTTCACTCTCCTGCCACAACAAGGCCACGTCTGTGTGCCTCCTCATGTGTTTTTCCACAGTCTGCAACACATCTCTTCCCCTTCTCCCACAAGGATCCCATGCTTCACAGGCCAACTCAACATTACGTGCTTATCCAAAGCTTCCCAAGAACCAAGTTTAGTTATACTTTGAGCTGTTTACCATAGACTCTACCATTTTGCATTATAGCTTTTTTGTGCACGTGCATTTATCTACATCTGCTGGACTGTGAGTACTTTGATGGGGAAAAAGAAATCATTTTTTTTTTTTTTTTTTTGAGACAGAGTCTTGCTCTGTTGCCCAGGCTGGAGTGCAGTGGTGCAATCTCAGTTCACTGCAACCTCCGCATCCTGGGTTCAAGTGATTCTCCTGCCTCAGCCTCCCAAGTAGCGGAAATACACGTGCCCACCACCACGCCTGGCTATTTTGTACTTTTAGTAGAGATGGGGTTTCACTATGTTGGCCAGGCTAGTCTCAAACTCCTGACCTCAAGAAATCCACCCACCTCGGCCTCCCAGTGTGCTGGGATTACAGGTGAGAGCCGCCACACCTGGCCAATCAGTCTTATTAATCTATGTATCACTAGCACTCAGTATATATTTAGAATATAAAAGATACTTATACTCACAGATAATTTCAAAATAGTTAGTTGACTTCTTCTGGTTGCCTAAATGTGCCAGGCATAGAGACACATATGGATCTGACCCAGGTATAGACATACCATAGCCATGACTTGTGGTAGTATGCTAAGGGATCAACAGAAGTGGAAATGAGAAAGGCTTCCTGTGGTGGTGGTATGTGAACTGGAGCTCATCACTTGGGTAGCAATTTTGAAAGTAAAGTGAAAAATAATTATTGTTCACACAGGGTAAAGGTAAGGGTAAGGGAAAGCATTCCCAGTGGAAGTAAATGACTCAATTGGAGGAAAATAAGGAGCAGGTAGAAAAAAGGTTAAAAGGCTTCAAGAATACTGAGCGGCTGCAGTTAGCTGAGAAGTAAGAATCGTTTACTGAAAGTCTTCATGTTGAAGTAAAGGTCCCTGGCTTGCAACACAGGTCACCTGTTTCCGTGAACTTCCAGATAGCAGCATAAAAGACGAGAGCCCACATATGGGATGACTTAAATTGGTGCGAGGAAATGTGTGTGTCACTCTGATCGGGGTTGGTACGTGCTGCGTTATTAGGCCCAGCCTGAGGCCACAGTATAGTCATAAATCAAGAAGCGGGTGTTTAAACAACAGTGGAAGTGTTAAGGAAACATGAAGTGGCTGACCTGTGGGGCTGGGCTGTTCCTCCCTATGAGAACTTCTATGACTAATGATGTGGGTAAATAAGTGCTTAACTTTCTTATAACCACACGTGTAATTTATTTAATTCTGGGGTACTATGCAGTTCTATTGAAGCCCCTTCAGATGATGGTGATCAGTTGAAAAAGGTTTCCCTCTACTCAGAAGAGGCTGGAGCCTTGTTCTCACAAAGAAGATTCTTTTTTTCTGATAACTGGGATTAATGTATAGAAAGGTGAGATTTAGGAGTAGCCACCCACTTTTCTAGTTTAATTTATAGCTCTTGAAAGTCAACCAGTAGGTAATCATTCCATTGGATATTTAACCGCCTTTAAAATGAAAATGAAAATAAAAATATCTGGGAAGAAGGTGGGTCTTACTTTAGGATTTTTTGGATCACATTCATCGGGATTCATGAAAGTTGAGTGAGGAAAAGGCCTAAAAGCTTATGGGATTGCGGGATGATAAGTAAATGAGTAGAAGCCTAAGACTGGCCACCTGCCCTACTTATGAACAGCTGCCACCTTCCCCCTCTAAGCCTCAGTTTTCTCATCTGTAGAAGGGGCTAATAATACCTACCTCATAGTGTTATAAAGATCAAAGTACAAAGTCAGACACTTATTCCTAGACATGATATATTTCTTAGATGTATATAAAAGTCAAATATATTTAAGTTGAACAAGCATATAGATATATTGTAAGAAAGAGCTGGTCCCAGATAAATGTAAATCACAAAATTTCTAATTACACCTTACAATTTCTGTATAAAAATCTTTATTCTTAGAAATATTTTTAGCATTTTATTCTTTAAGAATGGTTTTAAATTGGATTTTATAATTGAACAGAATGACAATGAGTGTAAGCCCAACGAATAATGAGGTTCATCAAGGTCATCAAGTGTTTGCTTTCAGTACACACATTTCATTTCATTCATTCATTATTCAATCATTCAACTGGAACAACAAAATGAGTATCAACTACTTGGCAATTTAGTCTTAAACGTGTAAGAATTACGAAACTTAGATTGATTTATTGCTTTCTTTTTAAAAATTTTAACCTTTTTTAAAAAAAGTATAAAATTCAGTCAATATTCATGTAAGTCCACAAACACTGAAGAACATACACGCCACTGTCAAACAGAACTTTTGGCCTCCAAAAATGTCCTGGGGATAATTCACACAGTTTTTTTTTAAAATTAATGATCATGAAAGTCTAAATTCAACATACACATAAGTTTCAGGGGTGTCAAATGTAACATATAGATAGTAGAACAGTTGAAAGCCATTACTAATATATCCAAAATGTTTTGGTTAAGGCATCTTCCAAATCTAAAGAAATATTAGGAATAGGATATCATAGGGTGATGTCAGAGTGCGAGAAGAAAGCAAGAAAGCATGCAGGCAAAGGGTAAGTCCTGTTCAAAGACATCATGCATTTCCTGAGAGCTGGCGTAGATCAAGCTCATTTTTTCTCTTTGTTATTCAGGATATCTTCTTAATGTAGTCATTCTCAATCCTGGCTGCTTATTCAAAACATTTGTTATTCCTGTAAAAATAAGTCAATACCTGGGACCCACCAAGGTTGATTAAATTAGAATTTCTGGGGTGGCATGCAGACATGGGTTTGCACTTATGCTTCTTCAGTTACAAACAGCATGGTAGTGAGCAAATAACTTGACTTTTGCATAACAGTTTTCTCATTAAAATGGTTACTGATCTATATTACAGATAACTGTCCAGGTTTACTTATACCTGATACATGAAAAACTGCTCAAAATACACTACTTTCCTCTGTATTAGTAGACAATGCTAAAATAGGCAGACGTGAACAGCATTTCTCAGAGATCTTATAATATTATCAAATAAAGCAGGCTGATGAGAGGATGCAGATGCCAGAAGGAGCCAGGGAAAATAACAACATGCTCCTCAGGAAGTAAGCCATTTGCAAAGCATCTGCCAGTTTTCTCAGTCTGAGATGGGGCACCATCCACAGGTCAGTAAGTATGACTGTTTCTGACCCGGTCAATGGAAAGTGGAAAGAGCGTTTGCTGGTAGATGTGATGGAAGAGGCTCAGCACCCCAGAGAGCTCTCTAAGGAACAGGGCATGTTAACCAACCTACTTCTTGCAACTTTTCTTAAGCCGCTGAATATTTGATTGGATTAACTCTTCATAATGAAAGGTTACACCACAGGATCAGAGGGTTGGAATTTATAGTTCCACCCCCCAGCCTCTGGGGAAGGTAGAGGAACTGGAGATTAAGTTTAATCACCAACGGACAATGATTTAATCAATCATGCCTATATAATGGGGCCTCTATAAAACCCCCTAACAATGGGGTTCAAAGAGCTTCTGGGTTGCTGAAGGCATCCATGTGCTGGAAGGATGATCCACTTTCTGTGAGCAAATTATTGAACCTGAGGATAGGTTGTTGAGAACATCTGATTTGTGGCCAAGGTGGACAAAATGTAGGTAACCTGTGGACCCACTACTTGCAATCAATGCCTTAAGTTGTAGGGGAGAGTGGTCTTGTGGGACTGCGCCTTTAACTCTTGGAGTCTGACATTAATTATTCGTAGATCATGTCAGAATATAATTGAATAATTGGACACCCAGCTGGTAATTGCAGAGAATTGAAAAACTGGTACCCCACACATTTGGTGTCAGAAGGGTTAGCAATAGAGGAACGATTTCATTTGTTTTTAATTTTTTTTTAAACCTTCCTTTAGTTTTTGCTGTACTTTCTTTAACTTCTGGAGATAACCACATAAATGATTGATTTCCACTTATGCTCTATGTTTATATATTTATTCAATACTATAATTTCATTATCTTTTTTTTTTTTTTTCAAAATATTTTAAAACTTCCACCTGAGGTTGGGAGTTTGAGACCAGCCTGACCAACATGGAGAAACCCTGTCTCTACTAAAAATACAAAAATTGACTGGGTGTGGTGGCGCATGCCTCTCCTGAGGCAGGAGAATCGCTTGAATCTAGGAGGTGGAGGTTGCAGTGAACCGAGATCGCACCACTACACTCCAGCCTGGGAAACAAGAGTGAAACTCAGTCTCAAAAACAAACAAAAACAAAAACAACTTCCATTTTGGTTTCTTACATGATCCATGGATAATTTAGAAGTATATTTCCCTCCTTTCAAACTTATGAGAGTTTCAATTTATCATTTACTGATGTTTATTTTAGCTGAATTGTGATTACAGAATACATTCCATGTAATCTCAAATCCATAATATATGTTGGACCTTGCTTTATACTCCAATAGAAAGTCACATTTTGAAATTCTGCATGTGCTTGAAACTTGATGTATCCTGGAGTTGTTGAGTGCAGTGTTCCGTATCTATACATTGCATCAACTTTATTAATAAAATTGTTGTTCAAAACATTTGTAGGCTCACTGATATTTGGTCCACTTTCTCAATTACTGAGAGAGATGCATTTTAAAAATCCACTATGACAGTAGATATACCTATTTCCCTTGAAGATACACAGTTTTGCTTTTTGTTTTGTACGTTTAAGATGCTACAATTTTAAATTTTCATGCAGTGAAATTCTTGCAATTTTTTAAAAACTGTTATATTTCTCTGGTGAATTAAAACTTTTCTTATAAGTGACCTTCTTTTTCTATGCTAATGGCTTTTGTCTTAAGTTCTAGTTTGTCTTAATATAGTTGAATAAGTTAAATAACTTAACTGAATAACTGGTTATTCAGTTGGTTACTGTTTTCCTGAAGCATCTTTTTTCTTTCTTTTATTTTCAATCTATCTTCATACTTACATTTAAGATGCATCTCTTGAAACAGCATGAAATTAGACTTTTTTAAAAAGTCTAAAATCTCTTCTTTTTACAGAAGTATTTAATCAGTTACATTTATTGTAACTATACAGTTTTGGTTAAATCTCTCATATTGTGACTCACACTATCTTTTTTTTCAGAAAGATTATTTTTATCTCTCTGGTTATTTTCTGCTTTCTTAGTTTGGAGATTATACCATCTTAATATTATTTCAGTGGCTACTCTCAATTGTATCATGTAACCTCGACTTACATTTTAATATCAATCTTTACTTTTATATTATTTCTAGACAATGGAAAACATTTAGAATACTTTAACTCAATTTACTCCTTCCTGATTTATACCTAAATATTGTTAGATATGTCATCATTTTATTATTTTATATTATTTTCTAATATAATTTTCAGTTTTATTTTTACTTTTTTTTTTTTTTTTTGCTTATTTCACAAGTCTCAGAACCTCCATCTGGAATCATTTTCCTTAAAACTGAAGTGAATCATTTAGAATGTCCTTTGTTATGGTTCAGCTGTGGCCAGTTCTGTCAGTTTGGGTTCGTTTGTTAACATTTTTGTTTCATATCCATTCTTGATATGTATTTTGATGGAGTATAGAGTTCTAACTTGGCAGTTATTTTTATTCATTAAATTAATTCCTCTGTCCTGGCTTACATAATTGCTGGTGAAAAGGTAGTTGTTCATCAATTGCTTCTCTTTTAATGATGGTCTTTCTCTTTTTCTCTGTGGTTTTTAAGATCTTCTCTTTGCCTTCTGTTGTCTATAGTTTCTTTATGATGTATCTTGGTATGAATACTTTTTGTTTTCTAAATAGGATTCACTTTTGGTATAGTACTTTCTATGGGTTTTGATATGCATCTACCATTGTCATACCACAAAGAATAGTTTAGATGACCTAAATATCCTCTGTACTTTACCTATGCATTCTTCCCTCCCCTCAATCTCTGGCAACCATTAATCTTTTAACTGTCTCCACAGTTTTGCCTTTCCAGAATGTCATGTACTTCAAATCACACAGTATGAAGCTTTTTGAGTTTGGCTTCTATCACTTAGCAACATTCGTTTAAGGTTCCTTCTTGTATTTTTATAGCTTGATAGCACATTTTTCTTGTTTGAAGGAATACTGTTTTATTGATTGAATGTATCACAGTTTATTATTGCTCACTTACTGAAGGGCAGGTTGCTTCCAAAGTTTGGCAATTATTAATAAAGATTCTCTGAACATCTGTGGATCTTATGTCCACCTGTGCACACATAAGTTTTTAATATATGCCTCTTCAATGTTTCTATTTAAAGTTAGGCTTCTTGGAGCTGTGAATTGTTGTTTTTCATCGATTCTAGAAAATTTTAATTATCTCTTCAAATATTGCCTCTGTTCCTATTCTCTCTTTATTTTCTTTCTATGTCTGACAATTCCCATATCTGAAATATTTGGATCAGTGCTGCTGATTCTCACTCATGGTATCTATACCTGTATCCTCGGTGCTACTCACTGCCCTTAAAAAAATTATTTACAGAGGCTGCCCAAGCCTTTTTATGAAGTTATCTTCCTCAAAGAAGATGTGGGTTTTTTGCCTGCCAGTCATTTAGTATACTATCAGTCCCTAACAATTTTAGACCAAATCGATGGTTTGAACTTTCTTGGATTGCCCTGGTAAAATCATTTGTACTTCTGTATGGAGGCCAGTGCTTAACTTGTAACCTTCCTGGGAAAGATTTTCCTTTTTTTCCCTTTATACATACCCTCTGTGCTCAGTGTTAAGGCAATGCTCCTGTTCTATGGGAGAATTAGGAGTATAATAGTGTTAATTCATGTATACCTTAAGATGAACATGTAGTTCTTCAGAATCCAGCTTCATGTGAATCTGTGTGGGTATCTATCAAACCCCAGATTTTTTACAGACTTTCACTTCTGTTGTCCTTGAGGTGCTAGGCAGTCAAAACAAACGTTCCCATTCATTGTTGTTTCTTCTAGGAAGACAAATGCTCTCTGGGTAAAAGTGATTTTGCATTCTCTCTTAACTTTTAGGGTTCTCACTTTCATGCTGGCATGATTTTGACCTGAAAATTTTTCACCAGCTTGTAGCATTATGATGTTTTTAAGAAAAAAAAAGTAGACATATGGATATCTATCTATCTATTTAAATTTCATCCAGAATTTCTAGTAGTTCTGGAATAAAAATTGGTCAAAGTAATTTAGCCCATCATGTCTAGAAGCTGACATTCCTTTAAATAATATCTTTGAAAAGGAAAATACAGTGTTTTCTCTGTGAACTCTATTTTTATTCAGACAATTTTTATGAAATAATATTGCTATGTCAAGTGTGTTATCGGTTGTATAGTGGGAAAGCTATACTAAATATTTGGAGTCTTTAGTGGGTTTTCAGAGTTATGTCTAATCTCTGAATTCTCAGCAGATGTTGAAGAGTTAAAACAGTTGCATTTCAAAAGAAATAGTTGCATTTACTATATAGTACTATAATATGGTTCTTTTGATCATCGTATTGTGATTTAACTCAGACATGTTCATTGTTTGTGCAATTTCTCCAAACCCCTGAAAGATGATATATATCCCTCTGGCAGGAAACCAACACTCTAGAGTGGCACTGGGTTATTTAACCACCCTGATAAATAATTTACACTTGGGGATACTATGCAGAAACCTTTTCAATTAACTTGTGTTGACAGAGAAACTAAATATAGTAGTCTGTGAAAATTTTTTTAACGCATTCTTGACCTATCAGGCACAAATAATCTTATTTGAAATAACATCTACTCTAGAAAATGAATATATGAAAGAGGAAGATTTTGAATAATAACTATATTCAAGAGCTAAATATTATGATTTTTTTTTTTTTTATTTCAGGGGAAATTTTAACTTTTTCTAAGTACATCGTTTTAGTTCACTAAAAGAAGGATCTGCTGGTAGAGTAAAAAAAAGTCAAAGGTTCTAAACCCTAAAGATTTTGGTCCAAATCGTGGCTTCAGATGAGTCACTTCAGTTTTCTGAAGCCTTATTTCCTTATCTATAAAATAGGAATAAGAATAGCTTACAATGTTGTTACAAGAATTAGAGATAATATATGTAAACTATTTCAAATAGTAGTTTTTATTCTAGAAATTATTTTCCCTAATGAGTTTAATCACATGTCCTATTTTATTCTATTAACTGATGAGCCATGGTCTTAGGGATTTGCAAGAATGTGGCATTATTTTAAAAAGAAAATAAGTCTTCTTTAGTTTTTTTCCTACATGTAAACTTATTTGAAACTTAATTAAGAGCTGGAGTAAATTAATACTAAATATGGCAAAATTAATTGTGTTGGATTTAGCAAGTCACATCTGTCAACTGAAGACAGGTTGCTTACTAAAATACACAGGCATCTGCAGAAAGAACTAGAAGATGGTAGTCAATAATTTGACTGAACTATACAGAAGTTTCCAGGAGAATTTGTGGCAGGATGATGATGATGATGATGATGATGATGATGATGATGATTGTCTGTATGCTTTCTTTGTAGACATTCTAGTTTTCCTTATACTAATTCCCAATTACCATTGACTATCACTGTCAAAAATAATGCCGCACTTTCTTAATGGCATTTTCGTGCCTACCATTTTGACTGCTAAATACGACTATTAAAGAAGAATCCAGCATTATCTTCACAAGCCAGAAGAGCTCTCTTTTCTTCAACAAAGATGGAACTCATTTCCTAGGGTATAGTAAGAGACCATCTACCAGGACAGTCAAATCAGCTCCATATACCTTGACCATCAGTAATGTGGTAGACACCTGAGCTTTCAGGTCATTAATTAACTAATTAATTTGTCAACCTAATATTTTGTGAGTGATTTGATATATAATAGCCCCATACCAGATGTTAGCAGGATGCAGAAAAGGTTCAAACAGATTCCTGCTTTCAGTGTACTCACAGTTTAGTGCTTGACCACTCACAACTAACCTTTGAATCCCTTCCTATCTCTACTTCTCTGACTTGATTTGCAGCATAGACATATAAATAAATATTCCTAAGGTAACCAAGGATTCGGTCATAAATGTCTTTCTAATCCATTCACACTACCCAAAACACTTATGCAGGATGATCCATCACGAGTCATTCTATAGTCCTAATCATGCTGGCTGCTGAAGGAAGCCTCGTATTTATTACATTTTTCCTAAATGAAAAACAGCTGTGATAAATTAATCTGTTCACCAGAAATCTCATATTAGGAAATGAAGTATATCATATTTCTCATATAGGAATATCTATATCCTGATATAGATTTTTCTCAACTGTCAATGTCTAAAACTGTGAATAATATCTTTCTATACCTTAGCTGTGTCTTTGAATGCGACTGGTTCACTTGGCCCCTTCTACTTCTCTGTCATACAGCAGAGACAAAATGTTTCCTCAGTCAGGCTAGAAACATTTAAATGATAAACACATATTTAAAAAAAAAAAAAAGTCACTCAGATGCAGTAAAGTCGGCAAAACAGAATGCATAATTACAAGGCCCACTTAAAGAGACACATCCAGAGCATAAATCTCCTGCTTAAGGTTGGGCCTAATGCAGATACTACTGCTAATGCCACTAAACATTCCGTCTCAGAAGTCACTTCCTGTGCTCTGATTCTAGAAGAACTAATTAAGATTCTGGGTATAAGTTGCCTTTCCAAATGGATTTTCTTTATTGGGATACATTTTGCTACCCAAAGAAAATTTTCCTGTTCTTTTGTTGGTTTCTCATTATTGACAGATATTTTGACAAATTCAAATATCTGAGGCTACTAAGCTAAGGCTTAAACATTGTAAAATTGTGATTAAAGAAATGTCATACTGATTGCCTCTCTTTCCCCAACCCACCCCCAGTCCTTCAAGTGGTAATATTTAATTTCTTTGTGCCTTCTATATATGCCGTGGCTTGGTCATTTGCAAAGTGATTTTAATTACCAACTTATGTTTTTCCTTTCTGGTCAGTAATCCGCTAGACTACATTCATTATATAAAACAGAATCCATCCCAGATATTTTAAGGAGAGAGGAACAGAAAACAGTAAAGTAAGTATATATAAAATAATGGGAAGGGCTGGAAGAATTGCTTAGGTTCTAGAAATAGAAATGACTCCAAGAATACACAATAACTGACCTGCAAGGGGAAGGTACTACTTCTGCCCAAATCTGCAACTTCAGAAAGGTGTAAGACCTAAAGGCTGCCAATGGAAATATAAGTTAAAACACATGGATTCATGTGTGTCATACTAGGATCAAAACATCAGGGAACTGGGATCAGGATACCACCGCCACTGCAACCTCCTCTCAACACCCATCAGGAGGTGAGTGGACATGGAATCATTGTAGAGTCTGCCCCAGTTGCCTCTTGTTATAAAAACAAAGAAAACAAAAGTAAACAAAAAAATGACTCTGTTTCTATGGCCTTTCTTGCTAGCAGAAAATAGCTAAAAACAGTAGGTAAAAAGGCCTGCTCAATTGTCCCCTCAACATCTAATTTCATGGGTATATGTTTGCTGGAAACTGGTTTTCATTCATGACGTAGGCAACGTAGTTTTTGTTTTTGTTTTTAAATTGTCCAACTCATGCAAGATAAAAAAGGGCACTCTAGATGTAGGTAGGAAAGAAAACTGAATACCAATTCACCATATCCAAGATATTTCATGTTCCATTTGTCTTATGTTCCTATGTTCCTACAAATGTAAAATAACAATTTATGCGAGATACCCTATCTTGCACATAGTCTACTCTTTGCATGCAATCTCTTAAGGCAGGTGTATGTATGCATTTGAGAATATGGTTGAAATTGTATCCTGGAGTTGGTTGTAAATTATTATACTTAGTAGCATACTACATGAGATTCTGTGTCGTACTATACCTGAGGATGCTATAACTAATGATTAAGTATGTAATAAGTTCATCATTGAACATCCCTATGCCATATATAGGCTGAAGAAAAAGCCAGACAAACCTCCACTGAAAAAAGAGCACACTCATAGGACTTTTTACATCCCACATTTACTTTAATGAAATATGGATCCCACAATCTGCTGTTTCTTTCCTTTCTACTATGCTACAATACTTTTCTTATTTAAGAATAATCACTTTTTTGGTAGCTTCAGTTATTTGTTTCAAAATGTCCAATACAGTTATCTTCCTCTTTTCCGGTTCATAAAGAGAAGATGCAAACTGTGTGTTCAGTGAAGAATGAAAAATACATATCCAAGCCTTCTCCAAAAAGGCCTCAGTGACTTTTGCAACATCCTCAACTTCATTTATCTATAGGATGGCTTTTGATAGCTTTATGTAAGCTTTTTAAAGTTCAGCCAAGCCAGCTGCATGATCAACACAAAGACAATAGCTCCCCCACACAGGGTTACATGGATTAAAGAACCCGATCCATCAGTAAACCTGCCAGATGGCAGTGGAAGAAAGCTTGTAACTCTCTCACTTTCATTTCAACAGCAGCAAACAATGTTCAATGTTTAAAATAAACTCTTCCAGATGAGCTAAAGATAAACTCTGAGGTGGGTGGACTTGATCTTGCTAGGCTGCAGCTCTGAAGTGTTTGATTACATTAACACAAAACCCCTGGGTAGAACCCACTTCTGTCAACAGAATGCCTAGACTCAAACACCTACTACACGAAGCCATTTCCTGTGCTTTCATGGGTTGGTGGCAGAAACTCGCTTTGCTTTTCTCACAAACTAATAATGATTATATATTTTTCTGTGCTCAATATTTCCTCAAACCGTGTGGATAACTTCAAGATATAACTAAAATGCCAACATATATGTATGTCTGCACAGATAAAATATTTTGAATCTGTTTACAACTTAAAATTCTACTATTTATTCACCTTACTATTCTCATAGTAGCAAAAGCGGGGGGGGGGGGGGGGACTATTAGGAAGATTTAGAACCAATTCCATTCTGTTAAAAGCTGGAGAACTATCTAGGGTTATACCAAAAAGAAACAAGATGAAGGTACAAGTGCTTAAGTTCAACATTATAAAGGAAGGTAGAAACTTCTTCGTTTTTAATAGACTCTAAAACCCCCAACTCAGGACAAAGTAGGCTGGAATAATTCATATGTAACATGGCAACTTCCAAATATAAAATGACATACTGAAAAATAACTTTATTAAACATTCAGAAACTTATTTATCACAATAGGAGCTTTTTAAATGAGAGAGAGGGAAACAAAGCTGATGATGAAACTAAATTTTAAGAACTGGCTACAAAAACACTTTAGGACCAAATATATCAAGTTATCAATTCAATATATTGGTGCATTTAAAAAAATAAAACTATTCCCAAATTTAGATTAGAACTCCTTGGAAAAATATGCTTCACCACACAGAACACACTTACTGTCAATCCCACCAAACAAAAACTCTTCTGATATGAAGTGATAACCCTGCTGTACAATAGAAGCATTCTTATTTTGAATTGATTGGTTACATTTAAAAAGTTGATTAAAGCAGAAAATAAAAAAGATGAATGATATGTACCACAAAATGTTTGAACTTAAAACATGTAACATGTTCATTTCTTTGTCTGTCTTCTAATATAAGGCTACAGGTTCAGCTGGTATCTTTGTTGTTTTCCTTTTTGAACATGGAATCACTTGGAATTTCATTTTCTTACATTGTTCAAGAATACCTTGTTTTATTATGCTTCACTTGACTGTGCTTTGCAGATACTGCATTTTATTTTTTAAAACAAACTGAAGGTTTGTGGCAACCCTGCAGGAAGCAAGTCCATGGGTGTCAATGGTTTGTGCTCACTTCATGTCTCTATGTCATATTTTGGTAATGCTCAGCAATATTTCAAACTTTATGGCCTGGGGCAGTGGCTCACGCCTGTAATCCCAGCACTTTGGGAGGCTGAGGCAGGTGGAATCACGAGGTCAGGAGATCAGGACCATTCTGGCTAACACGGTGAAACCCCGTCTCTACTAAAAATATAAAAAAAATTAGCTGGACATGGTGGCAGGCACCTATAGTCCCAGCTACTCAGGAGGCTGAGGCGGGAGAATGGCGTGAACCCAGGAGGTGGAGCTTGCAGTGAGCAGAGATCGCGCCACTGCACTCCAGCCTGGGCGACAGAGCAAGCCTCCATCTCGGAAAAAAATATGTATTTCAAACTTTATTATATTATCTGTAATGGTGATTTGTAATCAGCGGTCTTTGATGTTATCATAGTAATCGTTTTGGGGCACTAGGAGCCCTGCCCATATAAGATGGCGAATGTAATTGATAAATGTTGTGTGTGTTCGACTGCTCCAGTCATTCCCACATCTCTTTCCCTCTCCTTGGGTCTCCCTATTCCCTGAGACACAACAATAGGCGTTCAAGTGAAAGAAAGAGTCTCATCTCTTTCAGTTTAAATAAAAAACTAGGAACTATTAAGCTTAGTGAGGAAGACATGTCAAGACATGTCGAAAGCCAAGAAAGGCCAAAAGTGAGGCCTCTTGTGCCAAACAGTTGACCAAGTTGTGAATGCAAAGGAAAAGTTCTTGAAAGAAATTAAACATGTGATTCCAGGAAACACATGAATTATAAGCAAGTGAAACAGCCTAATGTTGCTGATATGGAGAAAGTTTTAGTGGGCTGCCTAAAGTGATCTTCTAAGATCAAACCAGCCACAATATTCCCTAAAACCAAAACCTGATTCACAGCAAGGCCCTAATTCAACTCTATCTGGGTTGAGAGAGGTGAGAAAGCTGCAGAAGAAAAGTTTGAAGCTAACAGAGGTTGGTTCATGAGGTTTAGGGAAAGAAGCCATCTCTGCAACATTAAAGTGCAAGGTGAAGCAGCAAGTGCTAATGCAGAAGCTACAGCAAGTTATCCAGAAGCGCTAGCTAAGAACACTGATGAAGGTGGCCACACTAAGTGATATGGTTTGGCTGTGCCCCACTCAAATCTCATCTTGAATTGTAGCTTCCACAATTCCCACGTGTTGTGGCAGGGACCCGTGGGACGTAATTGAATCATGTGGATGGGTCTTTCCTGTGCTGTTCTTGTGGTAGTGAATAAGTTTCATGAAATCTGGTGGGTTTACAAGGGGAAACCCCTTTTGCTTGTCTCTCATTTTCTCTCTTCCCTGCAGCCATGTAAGACGTGCCTTTCACCTTCTGTCATGATTGTGACGCCTCCCCAGCCACGTGGAACTGTGAGTCCATTACACTTCTTTTTCTTTATAAATTGCCCAGCCTTGGGTATGTCTTTATCAGCAGTGTGAAAATGGACTAATACACTAAGCAACAGATTTTTAATGCAGACATAATAGCTTTCCATTGGAAGAAGATGCGGTCCAAGGCTTTTAGAGCTAGAGAGAAGTCAATGCATGGAAACAAAGCTTCAAAGGACAGTCTGACTCTCTTGTTTAGGGCTAATACAGCTGGTGACTTTAAGTTGAAGTCAATGCACATACTAAAAATTCTAAGGCCTGTAAGAATTATGTTTAATCTACTCTGCCTACGTGCTATAAGGGGAACAACAAGGTCTGGATGACAGCATATCTGTTTACAGCATGGTTTACTGAAATTTTAAGTCCACTGTTAAGACCTACTGCTTAGAAAAGATGCCTTTCAAAATATTACTGCTCATTGACAATGCACATAGCCACCCAAGAACTCTGATGAAGATGTATAAAATGATTAATGTTTTCATATCTGCTGATACATCTAGTCTGCAGCCCATGGATCAAGGAGTAATTTTGACTTTAAAGTCTTATTATTTAAGGAAAACAACATTTCCTAAGGCTAAAGCTGCCACAGTTATTCCTCTGATGGATCTGGGCAAAATAAATTGAAAAATCTTCTGGGAAAGTATTAACCATTCTAGATGCCATTAAGAACATTCATAATTCATATGAGTAGGTCAAAATATCAACAGAAGTTAGAAAAAATCTGAGTCCAGCCCTCCCTCATGGATGACTTTGAGGGTTCAAACCTTCTTTGGAGGAAGTAAACACAGATGAGGTAAAAATCACAAGAGAATTGGAAGTGGAGCCTAAAGGGCGAGTGAACTGCTGCAATCTCATGATAAAACTTGAAGAGATGAGGAATTGTTTCTTAGGGATAAGCAAAGAAAGTGGTTTCTGGAGATGGAATCTACTCCTGGTGAAAAGGCTGTGAACATTTCTGAAATGACAGCAAAGGATTTGGAATATTACATAAACTTGAGAAGGCAGCAACAGGGTTTGATAGGATTGACTTCAATTTTGAAAGAAGTCCTACTGCGGGTAAATACCACCACATGCTACAGATACATATTTCACAGAAGGAAGAGTTTATCAATTTGGCAACTTGCATTGTTGTCGTATTTTCAGACATTGCTCCAGCCAACCCAGCCTTCAGCAACCACCACCCTGAAGTCAGCAGCCATCGGGGTGAGACCCTCCTCCAGAAGAGAGAGAATGACTCACTGAAGGCTCAGATAATTGTTAGAGGGTTTTTAGCAAAAAAAAGTATTTTTAAATTAAGGTATGTACATTGTTTTTAGACATAAGGCTCTTATACACCTAACAGATAACAGTATAGTATAAATATAACTTTTACAAGCACGGAGAAACAAAAAAGCTTGTGTAACTCACTTTATTGTAATATTTGCTTTATTGTGGTGATCTGGAACAAAATCAGAAGTATCTCTGAGGTATTCCTGTACTCACTTAAACAGTAACATCGGATTTCTAGCTTTTTTGTCTTAAAATGGACTCAAAGTTTAAAGTTACTTGCAAAGCACTAACTACAGACTCCTTTTATATTTTTGTATTTATTTTTAGTATTTGATAGTTGTTTGGAAACTTTAGTCAACAGTAAATTTTTAATGACTTGCTTTTCACAAAACTACTTTTCTACTTTTCATATAAATTCCCTTTGTACTCACATTTCATTGACTTGCAGTATGATTAATAATTTGTAATGTGATTATTAACCAGCACAGCTGACACATGCATGCACAAATTGGGTTGGGTTTTCTTTGTTGCCTTCTGCACGCCTGGAACTAGAATAATGCCTGGTTACATAATAGGTACTCAATAAATATTTGCTAAGTGAATAACAAATGGTACACAACTTACTCTTAAGTATGTAATAGAACAAGAGGAAGCAGAAGGGCTGTTGTGTGCTAGAAGAAAGCCTATCAGCCTAGAGTTTCACATGCTATGTGCACTAGCTTTTTTTTTTTTTTTTTTTTTTTTTTTTTAGAAAAAGAGAATGGAGAATCAGTTATTATTGCAAATCTCTTAGATGGTAGTTGCTTAAAACTGCTTCCACTGCACTTTGATTACACATCTGGCTTAGTAAAAGCTTTTCCTTACCGTCTGCATAAAACTAAGCATTCCGTCTTAATTTGCTCTAGGAGTAAACTACCTTTCTCCATGTTAATCTGTAACTAATTTAACTCCCCACTGCCCAGAGAAGGTTTGTGGAACATCTGAAGCTATCTGTGGGGGCCAAGCTCCTGAAGGGTGATTAGTAACATGTTCTCTCTTCAGTGTTCCACAGGACATTTGGAATCAATTAAATATTCAAATACAGAGTCCCTCAGATCTATGGCCAGGCCCAGCAAGTTTGTCAGGGGAGGGAGTTGAAGGCAGATAATTGCTCTTCGCCACACCAGAATCTATAGCCGGAGACAGACTTTTAAAATATACTCTCTAGGCTTCCTGGTCTGCAAGCAAATAGTTGTCCACAATTAGAAATAATATAGAAAAACAACAGCAGCCTTATAGAGTAATAGGAATCACAGCATATATGACGACTACTCCCAAACAAGGTGTTTTAAAGGTAAACAAGTAGGTAAGTACATTGGGCCTGGAAGACTGTACCAGTCATTTCAGTACAATAGTATGGTATGTGCTGGCTACAAATGGTTTTTACATTTTTAAAAGATTATAAAAAGAAATCTGGCCTTTTAGATGAAGTCTGCTGAGACTTGGTTTAGAGTTTTGTTTCCATCATATGTACGTGCTTAATCATTAGCATCGCTAATTACTATCACTGCTAATAGACAGTAATGAGTATGTGCATTGTGGAAGGAGAAATGGATGTGTGCCCACATGTGCCAGGCACTTTGCTAAATGCTCTACCTACTCTGACGCTTTCATTCACTGAGCAATCCTTTAAAGTAGACCCTTATATTTCAATATAGAGCCAAAAAAAAAAAAAAAAAAAAAAAGCTCAGAAAGGTTAAGTAACTTGCCAAGGTTACAGGAAGCATTACACAGTAGAGCTGTTAGTCAAACCCAGTGTGGTGGTGTGTTTAAGCTGTGAAACCCCTTGTCCAATTAAATGCTACTGAGAACCCCACTATATAAAATAGTTACTCTGAGCGAAGCTGAAATAGAAGGCCAGCAACCTTAACCCTTCTCAAAATAAGCTGCTTGAAACAGGAGTCAATTTTTCAAAAAAAAAAAAAAAAAAAAAAAAAAACATGAAGCCGAGAACCAGCATGGAAAATGGGCTTTCAACTCAACTCTTCCATTATCTGGCACAATACAGTCTCCCCTCTAATATATTGCTGAGGGTGAGAACAAGTATCAAAACAACAGGACTGCCTTTTACTTATTTCTTTGCCCAGTAAAATGGTTTAAAGTGAGTCAGCAAAAGGGAGAATGAAGGAGGGGAAGTTAAGGACTTCTTCAAAATCTAACTCATCATTTTGGAGCTCTTAGTCATCAATTCCATCAAACATCTTCCAAATGGCAGCTCATTTTACCTTAATAGTTGGTGTTTCCAGATAAGTTTCTAGTTTTCCATCATGGTAAGTTAATATATTGTTTTATTATGGTGCCACAAACAAGAACTCTGAAAGGCTCAACTCTTACAAAAGGTCCAAATCCCCTAAAAAGCATCAAGTATCAAAATGCAGCCAGAAAAAGATGGTATTAAATGAAAAAAAGGGGGCTTCCTTTTAATGAAGTCGAGGTGTAGGACAGATTTATTAGCTTCCATTTTTCCAAGTTGCATTCTGGTATATTTCCTGCCCATATTTCTAAGTTCAGCAGGTCTCTTTGTAGGATTACTTTTTAAAAATACAATGTTTCAAAGAACATGATGCAGCTATATCCACTACACCTGCAGAGACACACCTGTGATGATATGCTGTTTCTCCAATTCACAAGGCAATGCTCTAACAGAAAACAGACCTTCTGCATGATATGCCAAGATCCTGCCATTCTTGAAAATAACTGATACTCATAAGCTGATATTATAAATGGTCTTAAAAATAATAACCAATAAGAATTATCCCTGGACTAGTCATTAAATTCAGTGTAACTGTCTATACTTTAGTGTTATAATTCCTTTTTCCAGTATGAGATAGTGAAACAAATAATTGAAATTAAGTACTTTTGATGTTGTAACACAGATGCCTACAATATTACGATTTGGGCTCAATTATTCTTATGCATGCCATTATTTACTGATTTTTTACTACGTGGTGGGCAGTATACTTGATTCTTGAGGGAGGAAAGCTAATAATAAATCTCTTTTCCTTAGAGAATTTCTATTCTGATTATCTAACTGAACCTGTGAATGAACTCCTAAACTCCTAGTAAAAGTACCAAGATCAAGGGGGCAAAAAAGAGAGAACTGTCTCTGCCTACGAGGGTTGGAGAAAGGAACACATTTGAAAGGGACCTAAAGGCTAAGTTGTATTTCCAAGGGAAAGGAGAGGGTATTCCAGACTGAAAGAACACTATAAAGAAAGAAAGGCCCAAAGCTAGTGAGTAGGTGACTGTTCTAAAATCAGGACTGGGTTATCTGATGGGATGACCAGAGATGTACTGTCCAAGATACCAGTTGTTAGACATATGCCTATTTAAATTAACATTACATATAATTAGAACTTCAGTTCTCAGTTGAATTTGAAGTACTTAATAACCCCATGTTTCTAGAGTCCACCACATCAGACAATGCAGAGTATTCCTCCCCTCACTGCAAAGTTCTACTGAACAGTGCTGAGTGTGAGAGTACAGGGTAAGCATGGTGCCGTCTCATGGAGCCTCAACTCTATCTTCAACAGTTTAATCTTCAGTTGAAATAAAAGTGGTTTATAAACCACTATATTCTAAGAAATCCCTTTAGGAAGAGCCTTTGGGGACTCCACCTTGGCAGCACTGCAATAACCTGCTTTACCCCTCCAGCTTCTACATTTCAGTGAAACACTTCTTTTGAAGAAAGAGTTTTGCAGATTTTTTTTTTTTTTTTTTTTTTTTTTTAAGGCTCAAAACCCACTGTTTTTTAAGCAGGAATGTGATAGATTTGGGTTTCTTTCAGAAATATTATCTCTCAGAGCAGTATACAAGATATGTGGCAAGAAGAGACTGGGCAGACCAAGATCAGCAGAGGCTAGTGATATGATAAAGGACTGTATTCAGTGAAGCCTCCAAAGAAATACACAGCTAAGAATTTGTATCAGTAAATTTATTCCAAGTAAGGCTTGTGTGCACACACCAGGCAGATTATTTCCACACAAACACCAAACGTCGTAGTAAAAATAGTTAACACTTTGGCCATGAAACTCAAAAATACTTGAAAAACTTCTCGATAGCACTTTGACTCACTTAATTCTGACAAATATTAATATGTCATCCATGCTTGCCCAGTTATAATTTTACAATATAATTGTATTTTTCATTATACTTACTATATATATTTAAAACCTCTTTGCTGAAATTCTCTTATCCCAAAAATAATTTTTCAGTAACTCCAAAATATCCACATGTACCTCTTAGCAGTGCTACTGCAACATCAAAATTCTTTTTCTTCACGTAACAAGTTCTCAAGCCACACCATTCCTGATCACAGATATAACTGATATGCAGTTTTATAAACAGCTCTTTTACTCCTTGTTCCTATTTTAGCAGGCCAACCATCACTTCACTGATATCCCAGAGTTTTCTTGCAACAGATTCATCCACAGCTTTGGGCAATAATTCTTCCTCTTTACAATCCCCAAAGTATCTTCCTGACACTCCTTCTACTTCAGGTGAAGAGGCCAAATAAATGGAAGTCTGGGCACCTTCTACTGGAGTTTTGAAAAAAGCCCATGACACCAAATTGAAGAGTGGTCTGACCAACAGTGGAATGTGTATGTGCCTCCCCAGATTTGTCCGTACAATACCAGGATGCAACACATTGACGGTGACATTTGTGCCTTCTAAGCGGCGGGCTAGTTCCCTGGTAAAAAGAATGTTAGCCAGTTTGCTCCGGCTATAACAAAAGCTTTTATTATAGCTTTGTTCACTGTTCAAGTCATCAAAGTTGATGTCTCCATATTTATAAAGTTTGGAAGAAACTACCACAATCCTGCTGGGAGCTGAACTTTTGAGGAGTCCAAGGAGAAGATTGGTGAGTAGAAAGTGCCCCAGATGGTTCACTCCGAACTGCATCTCAAACCCATCTTCAGTCTTCATGTAAGGGCACTGGAAGATCCCTGCATTATTGATCAAGACATCCAGCCTAGGCTCTTCCTTTAAATGTCGAAAAGACAATGGCAGAATTAAGAACACATGCCTTGTATTGCTTTTTCTGTTCATGATAATTACATTTTAATAAAAATGGGAACTTGAGACTAAAAGCATTTAATTTCTTGTTGATCTATCAATCAGATAACTACTTGAAACACTGGCAATTTTGTGTTTAATTAATGGGGAAAGGGATTCCTCTGCAGGATGTTCCTCAGATAAATACTGATATTCATGATCTTTCATTCAACAGCTCTTTTTTCTCATTTATTAAAATGATATACAGAAAGACATTTATCCAGTCATCTTCCAATAAAAGATGTAGAAACTAACTGTAAGACTTAATTTCTGGTTTTATGCTTTTATAACATTTACAAATATATAAACTTTAACATTGCACTAGAAAGCTGACTATGTGATCAGTACCAAGATCTTTCTCAAAACAGAAATACAGTCAATTTGAGGACAAGGTGTTCCTATAATCCTATATTTCTCCCTTTAATTTCAGTTGAACTAGGAAAATATCAATTTGGGAGTTATCAGGTTAATATTGAGATCGTATCAAAATTATAATAAGTGTACCTATGATAAAATGTTTAAAAATACTTGCAAACTACTATAATTCTACTAACAGCCTCCATGAGCTTCCAATAATTGAGAGAAAAATAGAAAAAAAAACAGATGCACAAGCTTGATAGGAGCCTGGCTTTGTACTTGTCACATGTCACCACATCTAATTCCAACAACTCTATAAGCAAATGAAGCTCATAGGCTAGGTGACTTAACCAGTATCAGAGCTCCTAAGTAGCAAAATAAGATCAGATCTGAAGATTAAGTCTTTGGCACCAAGGCCTATTTTCTTAATTAGTAAGCTGGCATGGTTTTCTAATTGGGATTTTTGAAACAGCTAGAGAGGCAATGAAAGCTAGACAGACCATATGCAGTAGAAAACAGATAAGCATAGTTTATTCCCAGAGCTACTAGTTATCAACACTAAAGGAAACTTATGGTTGCTTTATTCTGTAGTTCTCTCAGGGGAAATGGCACCATGGGGGTGGAACAACTTCAAGTCATTTTCTTAAAACTGAAACAAGCAATAGAAAAGGTCAGAAATGCAAACAACACTGGAGAGAACATCATGAATAAATTGAGATTCATAAATAATAATCAAAGATTAAGAAAAAAATTAAATAGGTAATATAAAAATATCCAGCGTAAAGGGGACTCTAATTTAGGAGATCTATATCATCAACATTTTATACTTTGAACATATGCTTTTGTATCTTTCCAAATTAAAGTCCTAAAATTTAGACTGTTCTCATAGGGATATCTTTTTATTCCTTAAATCATGTAAGATCATCTTCTCTAGCCTTTTCTCGGTTGTTCTATGTTTCTTTTGATGGACAAAAAAATGCACAACATGTTCCAAGTATAAAGACACTGTGATGACCCATGATTAATTTGAGGTCAACTTTCAAATTTCACTGGCCCTTCTGCCAACTATAAGTGAAAAGAAAAATGTGTTACATTTCACAACTGTTATCAAAGCCCACCTGTCAGAGGATTAACTATTTCTCATTCTGCCCTGTCTGAGCAACTTTGGGTTTTCCAATAGCCAACTTCAAAAAGAAGGCAAGAGTTCACTCATGGGGGAAAGAAAGGAGTATTCTTTTTCACAAATCCTTTGGAAGAGTTTCCTGAATTAATCATTTGTTAGCCAGCATTCTTTGCTGGGCTTGTGTCATTTTAAAATTTTATCATTTACTATTTTTTAAATTCTAGGAGATAAATGAAATAAATACCAAGAATACCAACCTGTAGGAAATCTAAATTTCCATTTTTTTTTTCCTTCTAATTATAGTTACTTAACTTCAGAGCCAGGCAGGAACTGAAATACTTAGAAGCAAGGACAACTTAGTTATCTCTTTGTGTCTTCACTTTTTAATTAGTTCTGCCTCAAGTGCCAAAGCAGCACACCCAGTCCCAACTATATTTTAAAGAGGAACAGAAAGACCCATTTTTAATGCTTCCAAAATCTCACTGATGAGTATTATTTCTTAACCTGTGTTACACAATAATTAAATACTAGCAGTAAACAAAAAACCAACTCTCTCAAAAAACCAACAAACAAAAAACAGCTCCCAAACTGTGGCCTACAGCGTTTAGCAAACTCTCAGGGTGTTGTGGAATATTTTAAATTTTCGAGGGAAACACAGTGATACTTGCTAAATACCTCAAAAACTACTAGCTCCAGGTGGTTCACAGCTTGAACATTACATTGTGCTATATTCCTTTCAATGACATTATTTCTTTGTGGAGCTGACTTTTAAGCAGGTGTTAGCAGTTGCTGTAATAAAAAACAAGAACAATGCTAAAAATCTACCTAGAAGAGGAAATGAGGGTGGCAGTGTTCAATCTGATTCCAAGGTTTCAGACACTGGTGTAATGACCAACAGGGATACATTTCCCATTAGTAGTTATGGCTGTTTAAGAATAAAATAAAGATATTATTTTTTCTTTCAATTATATGCTATCTTCTCAAATAGCTACTAAGTTGTTGGGACGTAACTACTTATTAGGTTGTGTCAAAGGAAAATAAATCTCAGAACCCAAAATCACTAAGTCAAAGGTTAAAGTCAAGCTGGGAACTCCCTCAGACAAACCTGCCTCCCATTTTATTCCTAAATAAGATAGCTACAAAGAAAAAGAAGCTACATACCACCCTCACGATTTGCCCACATGGGCCTCAAGATCTTTACCCTAAAACAGTTCTGTTGAATTTCACCCTGTCAATGTATTAATAAATTGATAGCTCATCTTCACAAGTGCCAAAGACAGAACACTGAAGTCATCCTTCTGCTCACCTGAGACAAATGCTTATCTGATTGCTGCCTCTGCCCTACTGTTTATGTGAAAATGCAGACTCACTGAGCCAGTCTAAGACATAAGTGATTATTCCTCTATCCCTCCTGCACATGTAAATTGTACATTCAGTGAAAGGCTAATCAAAGACCCAAAAGAATGCAACCTTTTGTCTCCCATCTACCTATGACCTGGAAGCCCCCACTTCGAGTTGTCTCACTTTTCCAGGAGAACCAATGTATATCTTACCCATTTGATTGATGTCTCATGTCTCCCTAAAATGTATAAAACCAAGCTGTGCCCCGACCACCTTGGGCACATGTCCTCAGGACCTCCTGAGGTTCTGCCACGGATGCATCCTTAACCTTGGCAAAACCAACTTCCTAAATTTATTGAGACCTATATCAGATACTTTTGGTTTTACAGTTGTTTGGACTTAACTACGTAACGAACTGGGAAATATTTCTGGGCTAAAGGCATCATGAAAAAATTACTGAGAAAATCTGGGAACCTCTTCTCTAGACTCAAGACACTCCATGTCATATAGGCACCTTTCTTGTCCCAGCTAATTTTAAATTTCACTCTTCTGAACAAACGCCCTCTGAGTGCCAGTTATCCCTGCAAGAAACCCTTCTATCTCAGTCTCAGCAGAAAACATCCACTTAATGTGGAAATACTTACCATTTGCACAAAGAAATCCTCACAACTCACTGCCAGGCAGCAGGAGGAAAGAACGGGGGTTAAAAGCAAGTGTTCTGCAGACAGACCACAAGCAAGTTTCTTAGCCTTCCTATGCCTCAGTTTCCTTGCGTTGTAAAGTGGGGATAATAATGCCTACTCCACAGGGTTACTGTGTAGCTTCAATGACAAGTTATAGGCAAGGACACTTCATTTTCATTTAAAACAAAAAGGAAAATCTGAAATGCTTGGCACAACTCCTGGCATACAGATCTTCAATAAATGCTGGATATTATTTTTACTCCTGTCCCTGTATGGAGCATGACCACTGGATTCCAAGCTCTATTCTACTTGGAAATCAGGCCACAGTCCCGTTAAGGATGGTGCTGAGTTTACTGGTGGCAGCGAGCGCCCTACCCCAGCAGAAAAGGAGCAGAGGACGCGGGAGGGAGAACTTTTTTTTAAAGGACTGATCTGAGGTCCTTGGCTAGCAACTTCCCCCAGTGCTCTGGGGTTCTGAAGACACAGCTCCGTGCAAATTCACTTCTGACACAGGAGAAACAATTCAGAGGCCATGGATCTACTCCAGGACGGTCCTCACATAACGAAATGAAATGTTCAGAAACTGGTTTATTTTTCTCTTGGGCCCATTTCTTTCTCGACATCCTTAGAGGACAGAAGGCAGCCCTCCCAGTTAATCTTTCCTTCTCAACCCTGCAGCTTCCCGGCCACCTCTAAGTGGTTTTTTGGACTCCTCTCACCCTCAGCCGTTCCCAAGGTGACACCCTGAACCCCAGGGCGGTACCTCGAGGCTCCGCCCCAGCCCGCAGTCCCCTCCCAACCCGTGCCCACCCAGGCTCTCCCCACCAGCCCAGGCCCTCCCCGCCAGCCCGGCCCCCCGAGGCCCACACCTGGAGCATTTCCTGGCAGAAGGCGCGCACCGAGCGCAGCGAGGCGAGGTCCAGCTCCCGGACTATGAGCTCGCCCGCCCCGCCGACGCCGGGCTCTGGGCCGCACTCCGCGGCCTGGCGGAGCTCTCGACGGAGCTGACCCGCCGCCTCCTCGGCGCGCGCGCGGTCCCGGCAGCCCATGATCACGCGCGCCCCCAGGCGCACCAGCTCCGCGGCCGTAGCGCGGCCCAGGCCGCTGTTTGCCCCGGTGATCAGCACAGTCTTCCCGTGCATGAGGCCGGGGTCCCGGCCTCTGCGCAGCCCCTGGACCCCGGACCCCGCGAACCGCCGGGCCGCCAGCCACAGCGCCCCGCCCAGAGCGGCCAGTACTGCCGCCGCAGTGGCCACTGCCATAGTCGGGCCGAGGGCCCACCAGTCCCTCCACGGGAGTTCCAAAGCCGCCGCCTTACCGGAACCCAGGAGACACCTGTACGCGGAGAAGTCTGGGGCGCGGCGGGTCGGCCCCTGACGGTGTGCGTGGGGCATCCTGGGACTTGTAGTTTTCCTCTGGGGGCGCCTGATTGGTTGGGAGAGTTCAGCGCCCCGGGTCCTTCCGCGTCCGTGAAACTTGCTCCCAGCTTAATGATGGAGGCTGGGCACCCAGTACAGTGTTCAGGCTGCTGGGGTTCATACGTATTGAAATCCCAGAGTCGGGCCGCACTTCCCCGTGGGAATGCCTGATGAGTACTTTTAATTACAGATCTCTGTACAGGCCCTGTACAAATGCCACTCCTCAGGGCATTTCGTGTGTTTTCCTTTGAGGGCTCCTGGGACTTGTAAATTCAGTTCAACTCACCCTTCTGGGGAATGGGCCCTGACAAGCTGAAGTCTGAGGTAGGACTTTTTCATAGATGAGACAAAGAATTAAACAACATGAATCAGTTGGAAATAGAATGGGCGAGTAGTTCTCAAACTTAAATGCACATTAGAATCACCTGGAGGACTTGCGGTGGGGGTTCGGGGTGGGGGAATGAAACGAAACGAAAACAAAAAAACAGGGCCCCAGTATTCGGGTTTCTAATTCAATAGGTACAGGAAGGGGCCTGATAATTTGCACTTCTAACAAGTTCCCAGGTGCTGCTGCTGCAGATCTGGGAACCACACTTTGAGAACCACTGAACAAGGCATTATGTCACTGGTCCCTACTAAAAAAAAGAAAATCATCTTCAAATGATCTTGACACTGCCAGAGGTACAGTGGGAAAAGGTTGGACTTATTGTAAATATAGGCTTCTGAGCAGGCCATTTACAAATGCCCCCCACCCCCTCCATAGGACTATTACACACAACGATGGAAGGCAAAGTGCTTGGCTCACTGTAAAATGCCTCATTAATATCAGGGTTAGTGTCACAGGGACCCATCTTCAGGCTACAAATTTCATAGCTGTAGACGAAGCTACTTTTAAAGACTCATTCGTTCATCTCCCTCTCCATCCAATATGTGCCTGGCCTGTTCCCTGTTCCCTGTTAGAGAAATGGGACACCATTTCTGCTCTCAGGGTGCTTACTTTCTGGAACTGTGATCTCCGACTTCCCATCCTCCACCCATTGCAGGTTCTTCAGACAAGGAAAAAGAGCCACAGCTTGTATAGTTTGAGACAAACTCCCCAATAATTGTGATAATCCATCTTCCACTCCCTTACATTTGGGAAGGATGTAACATGCAATAGTCAGAATACAAAGAAAAAGGGATGGATTCCAGGAGGTTTCTTATGAGTAATGAAAATGGAGCTCAGAGGTGGGAAAGAGCACTCTTACTGGGGATTACACAAGGCACCAGGAACAGGAATCATGAGAGGTGGTCCTACACCACCCTATCCCCAATTTGAAGCTGCTACTCAAACTCAGTGATCCCCCAGGGTGTCTGTTTCCACTTTATTGTCCTTTCTTCCCATCCACATCTTGCCCATCCATCAAAATCACAGGCTACCTCAAGTCTTTCTATTATGACCACTTCCAGCCTATGAAGATCTCTGCTCCCTTCATGTGTGACCCTCACTGGCACTGAAGACAAACAGCCTTCTAGTGTTGACTGTTTGAGTTTGCAACATTTGACTTCCTTGACCAGATTGTTAAGGTTTTCAGTTTCCTAGAGGATAGGGTTTTGTCTGCATACCTCTTGTGGTCTTTGCATGGGAGGACACCTACAAAATGGTAGGTACTCAGTGTCATGTGTTACAACTGATATATTTTGGACTGCTTTACATAAAATTAGGGAGCATCAGAAGATGTGTTTCAGCTGTGGTCTTCTCTCATCTAGAGTCAGGGGTAGAATACATATGTCCAGGTGGAGTAGAGATGAAGGTGGAGGTAGAGCAGGAGAGGGTAGGAGGAAAACAGGAGGGAGGAATCCTTAGACCTGCGGTGTAACTGCTGTGTAGTTTATGCATGGAACTTAATGAAATGATTAATCTGTACCAGATGGGTCCAAAGGCCATGAAACTAATAACTCTATTTGGAAGGGAGGAAAGAGACCTCATAACTTTTGAAGTAAGATTTGAATTTGAATCTAATTAGTCTTAACACTCATTAGCTCTGTATCCTTAAACAAGCTATCTAATTAACCTTTTTGAATCTTAGGCTCCTCATTGATAAAAAGGAAGGTAATAATAATACTATGTAACAAACATTTAATTTGATAAGAAAATGAAGTAACATGTGAAAATAACCAGGTCACTGTGCCTAACATATATTTAATGACCAACCAATTTTCGTTGAAAACGAAACAAAAATCACATGAGAATGACAATGAAGGACCAGGGTTCTACACTTCATGTCACATTTTGAAGTAGTAGTGTAGGGTCTTTTTTTTTTTTTTCATACAAATATGGATGTGCCAGCCTGCCAGGCCCAAAGCCAGAGACTTCAAATATGAAACTCTGTGGACCAGAGGCATTTAACCCACCAAGTAATTTTCAGAGAACCTTTCTTAAGAGTTTCTGTTTAAAGCTTATCTTAGAAAGTACCCTGGAGGAACAACCAGATGATTTATTTCTAAATGAGCAGTATCAAAATTGTTATGCAGGTAGAGTGAAATTCTCATTTGCTTTGTTTAAAAGGCTGGCCATAGCAGTCACAGAATACAAAGCTCCAGTTTTCAAGAGTGTACTTAACCATACTCCTTCTACCTTTGAAGACACTATTCTACAATGCTGATGGGTAACAATTCATTCTTATCTACAAACATCCAAAAATGAGCAGTGCTTCATGAAACTAAGTAAGCTTCTAAAACAGTCCCTTAAGCATGCAAATATTCAAGTTCTAAACTTATCTTAAAGAGTCATCATTATGACTTACACAGAGATAGGTGCAATGACATTCAACAGTATTGGTAGTTCAAAGAGAAGTAGTTTGATGGTAACTTGAGGGTTCAAAAGGTTTTCCAAAAAATCAAGAGGAAACCTTTCCAAAGAAGCTAAGTTTTAAGGTCCAATTTTCTGAAATACCTATCTAATAATCCTAGAGAGTCAAAAGAAGTGGCTTCTGTAATACCAGACTATTACCACTTTATTTCTCCTCCCTGCCCCTAACTACTGAATTTTTTATTAAAGCCATAAGCTGCGATGGAACCTAACTTCTGTGCCCCTTCAATGTGGAACATGTGGTCATCAAAGAAGATGTGGGGCCGGATCTTCACCAAGATGGGACTTTTGGGGGCTCCAGCAAGGAAAAGAGCTTCGTCTATCTCTAGACCCCAGCGTCGAAGGGTCTTCAGCACACGGGCGCCTGAACTGGCTGCACTCCTAGCTGTAACCAGGTAGGTCCTGATAGGACAAAGTAACCGTTCATTTTTGGCATAGAACTTCTTTTGCAGTCTGCCTAAATCTTCCAGAAAGCCTTTCAGGGGACCCTGTAAAAGGAACATATATCACAGCTGTGATACAGTGAGCCAAAGAAAGTGAATGCTAAAAAGCAGAGACCCGTAAGATACAACACAAAGGATATAATACAGCATGACATGCAGTATTATGAAGCTGATGGCAAAAGGCTAAAACTCGATAGGAATTTATGTGAATATGTTGTCTGATATGGAACCATCCTTGCATTCGTGGAATGTGCCTAAAATGACCATATGATTTAACATGTAAACCTATATACTTTAAATATGAAAGAATGTTCAATAAATAATTAAGTCAGGACAACAGACATAAACTATCCATGGTAAGCTGGAATAGCGGGTCATTCTAAATAAACTCTAATTAGTTATCAAAGCACTACTCTTTTAATTTGCTTTTTGTGAATGTGCATTTTTATAAAGTATATGCTTTTGTCTAGCTTAATGCTGTTTGACTTGAATCTAACTGTGTCTTTCATTTTTAACCTTTCCAAACACTTAGTTTTAGTATCTCTTGTGTAGAGCCTAGAATTGGATTTTGCTATGTGATACAACCTGAAAATCTTATTTTTTAAAACAATAGTTAAGTTTTTGTTCATTTACATTTATTTGTATTACAAATATACTTGAGATTGTTTCTGTCTTGTGGTTTTTATTGCATTTTCCATGTTTTAAAGATTTTAAAGGATTGTTCAATAATCTATGTCTTTCTTCTTTGTAGTTGTATATGGGTGGTTCTTCTGACATTTAAGAAGGTTTACATTATTTCCTTCTATAAATTACCTTTACAACTATAACCTTTTATAGTACCCTCAGTCCTCTACTTTTTAAAAAGAATCCCAGATCTATTATTCTTCATAATGAGAAATAATGAAAGGGTATTTCTTCAATGTGTCTGTAGTCCTCTATTTCTTCTCCACCATCTAATTTTTGTCATTTATTTACTTTTCCTTGGTGTTTATTTACTTTTGCATTATTACATTTTGTTTTAGTTCTATTTATCAAGTTCATATTTCATCCTTTGATTGGCTATTGTAACTGAAAATTCCAGCATACTTCTTCCGTAGACCTTCTTTCCCCATATTTTTCCATTTTTTGTTAGTTATATAATTTGTATATCATACAAATGTGTTCTTTTGTACAGTTGTTTTAGTTCTAATTCTGTGGTTAACTATATTATATGAATGTTTGTGCCTTTGTGCTTCTAGTTCTCCACGTGTTGGCCAAAATTTGTCCTGGAGTACTGATTTTCTCAAAAACATCTTATGGTAATAATCCCTGAGAATATGGTATATTCTCAACTGTATATCTATTTCCTCTGTCTTTGAATAAACTTTTGGCTGGATATAGAATACATGATTTATATATAAGATTCTCCACAAGATCTTATAAGTAGTGCTCCACTGTCTTTTGCTTTTGAATGCCGCTCTTGAGAAGTTTGAGGGCCTCTTGTTTTCCATCTCACCTCTTCCACCACTTATATGAGTAGGCAGCCCAAATAATTATTTCTTCATTTTGAAGCCCAATAATTTCACTAGGCCTCTCAGTGATGGTCATTTTGATTCTATACCTCTATCACACAATATGGGCTTTTAATATTTAATATTTTAATCATTTAATATATAAATATCTTTTGATAATTTATCAGTTTTTAATTTATATTTTTACATTAATTTGCATCTTTATATTTAACATCAATTCCCCTCCCCCAACATGATTTTAAAGTTTTTCTTCAGGGATTCTACTTAGGCATATGCTGGGTCTTCTTTACCTATCTATTTCTGTCATTTTTCTATATGTAATTGTATTTTTAATCTGTACCAGATGGGTAATATCTCTATTGGAGGGGAGGAAAGATTTACAGCATTCTATAACTTTCACATTTTATCATCTCTTCCTTGATTATTGCATTTTTACTTTATGATCTTGCTTTAAGTCTTTAAAAGTCATGGCAAATGTTCAGTCATAATTATCTGTATTATGTCAACTTTTTCTTGTAAGAGCTCTTCATCTGTTATTAGATTTTGTTGTTTTTTAATCTGCCTTTTTCTCATAGTATCTTTGAATGTATTCAATGTCAGTTCTCTTTTTATTATTACTTGTACTGAAGTAGACTGGTTTTTCTTGGGACAATTGGTGGGTTTCTAGGGGAAGGTCAATGGGAGTATTTGGAGACTGACTTGTTTTCATGATTCAAAGGCTCCCTTCTTTGCTGTCATGGAAACAAACAGTTTTCTGTAAACATGACTTATTGTGTAACCATTTACTTAAATTTTCTTTAAGGTTGTATATCTTAGCAAAAAACAACTAAATTTACTTTCTCATGGTAAGAGGCCATACATGTAGGTGAAAAAACTGGGACTGTTTTTTTGACAAGAGCAGCAAACTCATAGTGACTGTTGGCAGGAGCCACCATCATTGCAGTTAGTCTTTAAAACACAGAGGGGCACAGTTTCCCTTGCTGTTTTTGGATGATTTCCAAATGGAAGAAACAGAGAATGCTGAGTTTATATCACCATATTCAAATCAAGTATCCATCTCATTCTCTTTTACTTCTATTTTGGGGTATGTTTTGTAATTTATATATTTGCACAGTAGTACAGCATATAATTTATCAATAAAAATATAAAATTACTAGGGAAACTTAGAAAAAGCAAATACTAGGGAAAGACTGTTACTCCAACCCTGATAACAAGAAAACTCCAATCTAAAAAGTAACTTTTCTTGAGCCCATCAAAGAGCTGAGATTGCAGGGTAACCAACTAGCATGAAAACTAGGGAAAAACAGGCATCTTCAAGAAGATGTGGAGTGCAAGAACTGTGTACTTTTGGTAGAGTGTTGAAAAAAGTTATACCAGATTCCATACAAGCAAGTACAAGCAATTCAAGTCATTTAAAAAAGACATTGAGAAAGAACTAGGGTGCACCAATGAGAGAGCATAGAAGCCCTGGGATCCACAGGCACAAGAAGTACACACTCTCTTTTAGGCTTTTCTCCATGGACTTCACTAGATGCTGATGACAAAGACTGCAAGCAGTAGGGTGATAGAATAAAGCCATCCTTGATGGTACAGGTGTGGAGGAGGGGAGCAGCTGCCACTGGGGGCAAAGAGTAAAACTCCCCCAGTTGCTTATACCCTCAGAAACAAAGAGCTTAGACTGCTAGAAGGGCTTCAAACACTGTTATCCTCCAGGGCATGAGTAAAGATCCACTGTTACAGAAGAAAACATTCTAACTTTGGGAGGATAAGAGACTTTCAAGGATCGGTACCATTAGATATTGGCTATCACTGGGGCATGGCAAGATCCAGGAGAATGTTCATCCCTAAGCCCTAGGAAGATAGAAGAAATAGCTGGGAAGGGGTAAGAACGAGGAGAGCTTCACTGCAGCAGACACACAGGGAAGGCCTACTGCTGAAAGTCGACTAGAAATCTTGAGAAAAACCCTCTGGCAAAGTTGATACTAGACAAGCTTGGATCTTGTGGTGCCATGAAGATAACCATAGCAACCACAAAATCTAAAACAAGTTTAACACCTGATTTGATTGATTCAATCTATCACAATAATTGCTAGTCCTACAGTAAAACAGAACAAAACAAAATGAACAGTCTACTTTCAGGAGAAATTAAAAGAACTAGACTTATGACCCAGATGTCACAAATATAACAGAGGGAATTGAAAATAACTGTGATTAATATATTTAAATGTCTGCTTTAAAGGTGGATACCATACATGAGTAGACTAGCAATTTTGGCAAAGAGATTGAAATGATAAGAGAGTTGAATGGAACTATATAAAGAATGCCTAATGGATGTATCAGTAGACTCAACACAGTTAAAGAAAGAATGAGTGAACTTGAAGACAGGTCGATAGAAATTGCCCAGACTGAAAAGAGAGAAAGAGAAAAAGAAAAGAGTGGGGGAAAAAAAAACCAGAGTATTGAAATGCTGTGGGACACACACACACACACATACACTTACACTCCCCTCTCATATTCAAGCCAAAGGAAATATAGACAATTATAAAGGCAGTCAGAGAAAAATAGACACATTACATACTAAGGACTAAAGATACAAAATTCATAACATTTGTCATCAAAATCTATACAAATGAGAAGACAATGGAAAAGCATCTTTAAGGTGCTGGAAGAAAAACACAGTAAGTCCAGAATATTACATTCAGTAAAAATAAAATATAGTTTTAAAAACTGAATGAGGAGGTTAAGACTTTTTAGGCAAAGTAAAACAGAGATTCAGTACCAGTAGATTTGTAATACATGAAATGTTAAAGAAAACAAAATAAAACAAAAGATCTCCTGGCAGAAGGAATATGATAACAGAGAAAGACCTGATCTACACAAAGAAAGGAAGATCTCTGAAAATGATTAAAAGGAATTTGAATATGAAATACATATTTTGCCTCATCCTTATTTAGTAGAAGGTATTTAATTACCAAAAATAGAAATAGTAGTGGAAAAGAGAAATAAGTGTTGCAGTCCCCAAGTCACTGAGCTAAATGGAAAAGTTAAGCCTGGAACAGCTTAGAGACGATCTGCCTTCCATTCTATTCAAAGTCACCCCTATGCTCACTGAGATAACTACATATAGGATTGCCTTCTTTGGAGGGGCTAATCAGAAACTCAAACCTGCCTGGAGTCCTGCCTTTCCAGACCAAACCAATGTTCATATTACATATGTTGATTAATAAATATCTCATGTCTCTCTAAAATGGATAAAACCAAACTGTGCTCTGACCATATTGTGCACATGTCGTCAGATCCTCCTGAGGCTGTGTCATGCGTGCGTATCCTCAACCTTGGCAAAATAAACTTACTAAATTTACTGAGACCTGTTTCACATTTTCAGGGTTCACAGTAGCAAAGTATAGAGAGTTTATAGCATAGATAAAATAAAAATATACGACAACTATAGCACAAAACAGGAGAGGGAGAGTTTAGCAGTTCATTGTTGCAAAGTTCTTACAGCACATATGATGTTATAGAGTATAACATTGTTTGACAATACACGGTGATTACTTAAAGTTGCATATTGTAAACACTAGAGTAACTAATAAAAATTTTAAATAAGTCATAAGCCAATAGTGGAGATAAAATGGCATGTAAAAACACACAGTAAGTTCTTAAGTAAATAGGGGAAAAAAGAAGAGGAAAAGGAAACTAAGAATGGTTGGAACACAGAGAAAACATAGGAAGATAGTAGATTTTAATCCAACCAAAGCTATGATCACATTAAATTTAAACATCCTAAAAATAGCAATTAAAACACGGGGATTGCCAGATTGTATAAATAGCAGTACCAACTGTAATATCTATAAGAAAAATAAGTTAAATATAAACAAAATTTAAATATAAAGCATAGATAAAAGTATAGAAAAATCATATCATACAAACATTAACCACCCCCAAAAAGCTGGAATGATTATATGAGTATCAGATGAATATTACATAATGAAAAGGTATTAAGATTAAGGCAATATAATAATCCTAAATATGTGGGCACCTAAACAAAAAGATGCAAAATACACTGATGTAAAACTGATAAAATTGAAAGGATAAATAGATAAGTTCTCAAATATATTTGGAGATTTCAACACTGCCTTCTCAATAGTGGGTAAAACAAATAGACAGAAAATTACTGACAATATAAAAAACCCAAGTAATATGACCTGAATTAATTTACATAATCTAATTGACATTTATAGAATATTTAATGACAACAGAATATTCTTTTCAAATACACATGACATATTCATCAAGGTAGACCATATTCTGGGCATAAAACATACTGCAACAAATTTAAATAATTGAGATACAAAATATATTTTCTAATCACAACACAACAGAGTTAAGCTTTGTTTCAACAATAGAAAGATGTCTGAATAAACTCCAAATATATGATAATTAAATAACCTACTTCTAAGTGACCTGTGGGTCAAAGAGGAAATCACAGAGAAATTTTGAAAATATATTTTGAATTAAATTTAAAAAAACCATCAGCTATCAAAATTTGTGGGATGCAACTATAGCAGTGTTTAGAGGAACATTTATAGCATTAAGTGCTTATATTAGAAGACAGGTTTCAAATGAACAATCTCAGCTTCCACATTTAAAAACTTAGGAACAGCTGGCTCAGGAAAATTGATTAACCTCTGGCCAAACTGACCAAGAAAAACAACAACAAAAAAGAAAAGACACAAATTACTAGTATCAGAAATAAAAGTGGGGACACATCACTAAGGATCCTACAAATATTAAAAACACATTAGTAAAACACTGTAAAAGTTTATGTCCATAAATTCAGTCATTTAAATGAACAAATTCCTTGAAAAACATAAGCTCATAGACAGAGAGAAGAAAAGAATGAGAAAAAGAAGAAAAAGATAAATGGAAGTTCTATAGCTACCAAAATAATTGAATCAGTAGTTAAAAGCCTTCCAACAAAGAAAAAAGTTCAGGCCCAGATGGCTTCTTTGAAAAATTCTACCAAACATTTTAAATAGTTTGTATCACATTTTATGAGGGTAGTACTACCCTGTTACTAAAGTCAGATTAAGGTATTACAAGAGAATAAAACTATAGAGGATGAACATGAAGATATAAATGAATAAATAATACAAAATATTAACAAATTGGATTCAGCGATATATGAAAAGGATAATACCACATGACTAACTTGAATTAATACCAACAATGCAAAGCTGCCTCAGCTTTTACAAATCCATTAATGTAATTTACACCTCAACAAACTAAAGGAGAGAAACCACATGATTTTTCTCCATAGATGCAAATCAGGCATAGTCAAAATTCAACCTTCATTTATTATAAAAACTCTCAAAAAACTAGAAAGAGAAGGTAACTCCCTCAACGTGAAAAAAAGGCATCTAGAAAAGACCTATGGATAACAGTTAAGAGTGAAAGACTGATGTCCCCCTAAGATCTGGGTATGCGGCAAGGGTGTCCACCCTCATCACTGTTCTGAACATTGTACTGGATGTACTAGCAAGGTAAAAAGGCAAGAATGATAAATAACAGATATACAGCATGGAAACACAGAAATAAAACTGTCTTTAGTCACCAGTCAACATTATTGTTGACTTAGAAAGTCTCAATCTACAAAATTGTTGTGAGAACTAACAAGGAAATTGAACAAGGTTGCAGAATACAAAAACCAACTGTGATTCTATGTATTAGCAATAAATAATTGGATAGTAAGGATTTTAAAAGTACCATTTATAATAGTACCAAAATATTACAAAATGCATAGGTATAAATAAAAAAATGCAATATCTGTGTGCTGAAACCTACAAAAGATTAGAAAAAAAAAAGAAAATTTAAATGATCTAAATAAATGAGGAGAGGAGAAATACCATGTCCATGGACAGAAAGACTCAATATTGTTAAGATATCTATTATCCCAAGCTCTAGCTATAAAAAAAACAAAAATAAAAATAAAAATTCTCACAAAATTTTTCCCCCAGAAATAGATACACTTCTTAAATCTATATGAAAGTGCAGGGGAATCAGACTGTACTCTCTCTCTCTATATATATATTTTTTGTTGTTGTTGTTTTTTTTTTTTTTTAATTTTAACAAAGTTGAAGTACTCACATCACCTGGTCCTAAGAACTATTGTAGCCAGGCGCAGTGGCTCAGGCCTGTAATCCCAGCACTTTGGGCAGCTGAGGCAGGTGTATCACAAGGTCAGGAGTTCGAGACCAGCCTGGCCAATATGTTATTTTAGTCTCTACTAAAAATACGAAAAATTAACCGGGTGTGGTGGTAGGTGCCTGTAGTCCCAGCTACTCAGGAGGCTGAGGCAGGAGAATGTCTTGAACCCAGGAGGTGAAGGTTGCAGTGAGCCGAGATTACACCATTGCACACAAGACTGGGCGACAGAGCGAGACCCCGTCAAAAAGAAAAAAAAAATAAAAAACTACTATGAAACTACAATAATCAAGACAATGTAATATTGATAAAAGGATGAATATCTATATTAAAGGAACAAGACAGAAAGTCACCCTTTTCAACAAATAACGCTTGAACAATTAAGATATCCAGGAAATTAGAATAAGCAGGAAAAATGAACCACAACTTGTACTTTGCACAAATACTATATTGACTCAAAATAGATCGTAATCCTAAGTTAAAAGCCTAAAACCATAAAATTTCTATATAAAAAGTCAGGAGATAATCATTGTTGCCTTGGATTAGGCAAAGATTTCTTATATATGATATTAAAAGTGCAGTTTCTAAGAGAAAAAATGGATAAATCTGACTTCAAAATTATAAGTTTCTGCTCACTGAAAACCACTGAAAGATATTAGAAGAATGAAAGACATGCACAGGCTGAGAGAAAATATTTGTAAAACACATACCTGATAAAGGATGAGTATCCAAAACATATGAGGAACTCTCAGAAGTTGATAACAAACCAAAAACCCAATAAAATGAGGAAAAGATTTGAACAGGTACTTCACCAAAGAAGATACATGATGGAAAAAAGCACCTGATAAGATGCTTAGTAACATTTGTCATTAAAGAAATGCAAGCTAAAACTACAATGAGATTTTTTTTTTATAAACACGAAAATTGCTTAAATAAAGAAATAACAGAAAAATACTCAATACTACCAAATGCCAGCAACAATGCAAAGCAACAAAATCATGCATTGCTTTTAGGAATGCAAAATGTTATAGTCATTTGGGAAAATAATTTGACTATCTCATCAAATAACGATACAGTATACTACTTATCACATGACCTAGCAATTCCACTTCTAGGTATTTAAAAATGAAATGAAATCTTATATTTACACAGAAATTTGTATTCAAATGTTTAGAAGTAGCTTCATTTATAAATGTCAAAGACTGGAAATGACCTACTCCTTCAACAGGTAAAAGAATAAAGAAAACATGGTACATCCACAGAATAGAATACTACTCAGCAATAAAAAGGAGCCAAGTACTGATATGCATTATGACATGCATTATGCTATAATAAATAAAATAAGTCAGATTGCATCCCATATGATTCCATTTATGTGACACCTGGAAAAGACAAAACTATAGAAAAAGAAATCAGATGAAGGCCGGGCGCGGTGGCTCAAGCCTGTAATCCCAGCACTTTGGGAGGCCGAGACGGGCGGATCACGAGGTCAGGAGATCGAGACCATCCTGGCTAACACGGTGAAACCCCGTCTCTACTAAAAATACAAAAAAACTAGCCGGGCGAGGTGGCGGGCGCCTATAGTCCCAGCTACTCCGGAGGCTGAGGCAGGAGAATGGTGTAAAACCCGGGAGGCGGAGCTTGCAGTGAGCTGAGATCGGGCCACTGCACTCCAGCCTGGGCAAAAGAGCAAGACTCCGTCTCAAAAAAAAAAAAAAAAGAAATCAGATGAGTAGTGGTTGATGGGGTCTGGAGATAGAGTACTAGGATGACTACAAAGGGGCATGAGGGAATTTAGTGATTTAATGAAACTGTTGAGTATGTATTTTTATGTTATTTCACAATTACATATATTTGTTAAAACTCTTAAAACTATCCACTTAAAATTATAAATTTTACTCTATATAAATATACCTCAAAAATTCTGATACACACACACACTTAGAGACCATTATCCTAGAATGGTGAGACAAGAGATAGGGATCAAATCAGGAGATATCAGTTACTTGTCACTGTACTACATTGGAGATTGGAGGCTCATAAACTACATTCAGACTTGTTCAATTAATCCTCTCCAGCTGTCCCATTTGCTGGTGACTTTCAGACCTCTTCCATTTGACAAAATTAAGATATTGTCATGACCAAACCACCACCCTACTAGCAACATACTTGAATGTCTTCAGTAGGAGTTGTACCTCATAGATTCTTTCTCATCAATGGAACACCCAGCAAAGCCTTCTGGCCTTTATGGAAAATCACCTTTTTTTATGTAAAAAATGGCATGGTTTTTAAACTGGCAGAAGCACTGCATAATAAATGAAAGCATGAAATTTGTTGGATATTCTTGCAATAAGTAGGGTTGGGATTCACAATTTTAATTGTTTAATGGGAGAAAAAGGCCATTTAAGGAGCAAAAATAAGTGAGAATACATAAAACTAGGAAGTTTCTGCAAAGCAAAGGAAACACAGTGAAAAGGCAACCTATGGAATGGGAGAAAATATTTGCAAACTGTACATCTGATAAGGGTTAATTTCCAAAATATACAAAGAATTCTTATAACTCAACAGCAAAATAAAAACAAATTAAGCTGGTTAAAAATGGGCAAAGGACTTGAATAGACATTTCTCTAAAGAACACATACAAATGTCAATGGGTATATGAAAAGGTACTCAACACATTAATCATCAGAGAAATCCAAATAAAAACCACGATCAAATATCAAATTTTACTAGTCAAGATGGCTATTATAGAAGACAAAAAACAAAGATACCAAATGGTGGGGGAGTATGCAGAGAATGTGGAACCCTTATACACTGTGGGCAGAAATGTCAAATTGTGTAGCCACTGTGGAAAACAGAATGGAAAATTTTCAAAAAAAACTAAAACCAGAACAACTGCCAAATGATTCAGTAATCCCACTGTTGAGTATATATCCAAAAGAAATGAAAGCAGGATCTCAAAGAGCTATGTAAACTGCAATGTTTACTACAACATTATTCACAATGGCCAAGATTTGGAAATAACCCAAATGTCCATCATCAGGGGAATGGATAGAGAGAATGTGGGATAAGACACAACATAATATTAATCAGCCTTTAAAAAGAAGGAAATACTACCATTTGTAACAAAATGGATGAGACCTGGAAGACCTGCTAAGATGAATAAATTCTAGAGATCTGCTGTACAATGTAGTGCCTATAGTTAACAATATGGTATTGTACACTTAAAAACTTGTTTAGTGGATAGATCTTATGCTAAGTGTTCTTACCACAAAACAAAAACATTTTTAAAAGACAAGGAGAAAAGTAAGTTTTTGGGAGTGGTGGATATGTTTATTACCTTATTTGTAGTGACAGTATCATGTGTGTATGTATATGTCCAAATTCATCAAAATGTATACATTAAATATGTGCAACTTTTAAAAATTAAGTATAACTCAATAAAACTGAAGAAAAGAACAAAGTACAACATGAGAAAAAAACTGAAAAATGTAAAATTTAAAAGAAATTTAGATTATTTACGTCAGATGAGAAAAGACTACTTTAACATTTGTCTGGAAGCAATGCTTTCTTTGAAGTGTTTTTGTTTAAGTGTTCTTTTTATGGAGGATTTCCACATTTCAATAATGGTGAACGGCTCTGAATTTCAGCAGAGTAGACTGATATAAAATATAACAAAGAATTTTCTTCTCAATAGTAAGCTTTGTTAATACGGAACTTTATAACACTAGGTTAAGCTTTCCAAAGGAGCTATTTAGAAAGAGAATATGAAGTTGAACACATACACTCATAGTTTAAATATTCCTTGCTTTAATGAGAGGTGACAAAGTAGAAAAACTTTTCAACTTTCAGTTAGTCTATTCATACTTTTATAAATTTATATAAAAATAGCAATATTTAAGTTCAACTTAAGTTCAGGAAGAACTGAGAAAAAGGACAATTAAATTTCTTGGGAAAATTGATAGAATAAAATTAAAAGACCTATAAGTTTAGATTCAGATTAAATAACATTTTGATCTCAGATTTCCTTTTGTTCAAACGTTATAGGTTCTGTTCATTTTCGACCTTGATTTTAACACTTCGGTTCATGGATGGATTGAAAGGTACTCAACAGCACTAATCCAAAAAAATCTAAATGTTTAGTTTCAGTTTGATTACATATTCATAATTTGCACTTGTTTGAGGATCATTATTTGATTCAGTTCAAGTTCTTAGTTGTGCATATTTTCTCAATTAAGCAATGCCTTTCTTGAGTTTGAAGTCAAGGACAGAGATTCAACAAATGCTTACTCTAATCTATTGGAAATGACCCTACTATTTTGAGAATTTATTATGTAGTAGTGGCTTATTGATAAGTAGTATTTCCTGTTACTCTCCATTTGGAGAGGGTACACTTCTTATTATGGAAAGATCATATAAGCATTTCCAAAGGTATAGATAAAATAAGGTTAAAATTAAAAATAAAGTTGTCAGCAGTGAATGCATCAAAGTGAGCAATTCATGGAAGAAAGAGAGAAAGCTCCAAAGATAATACAGTAAGAAGGAGTTGCCTGCCTAAAATAACTTAAACATTCATCAGAATGGACCAATATTGATATTTATATAGAATAGAAAATAAATAAGTACATAAAATAAGTACATAAATAAGTACATAAAAATTAATTAGCACTCATTGAACCTACCTGAGCAAGAGGCTTACTTTCACATAATGTATCATACTGGAAGAATTTGTCCATCCCATGCTCCTTGGTAAAATGTTCAGACTCATCAGAGAAGAGGACAGCATCCCCATCAAAGGCTACACGGAGCTGGGTGTCACAATAAGCCATGTCTTTGGCTCCATCAAACATTGTGGCAGAGGCAATACCTGATAGATTATGGAGACTGATTAATACTCTTCTCAGGTCTATGACATAGTTACAGTTTCTACCATTAAAAAAACAAATTCTCCCAGACCTTATGTTTTCTCTCTAGCTATTACCTGATGGCTCAACTCCTCTTCACAACCACAGATCTCAGAACAGTTGTCTATGCACTGCCTCTATTTCTATAGGGATGGGAACATGTAAAATGGATTGTAGGACAATTACTGAGGATGTCCATTTCCAGGAAAGTCAAAGCTCTAAAGGACAGACTTAAGTGTTGCCCCATGTGGAAAAACTTCAGAAGAATATCCAACAAGACCATAAGCCTCATAATCATATGCAAAACTTAATGTAAGTAACCATTAGTGTAAACCTCTTTATTAACTAGAGGAATAAAATCAGACTAATACCTTCTTGTATTGCCTCTTGCACTTTTTCAGAATCTGCAGCAATATACAAGTTGGTAAGATATGCCTTCAAATAGCCAATTGGGTTTTTTCCACCAGTCAGACAGAAGCGGTCAATCTGTAAGCCTATTATCAGACAAGAAAGACTTTGTTATGACAGAGATTAAAGACAAAATGCTGTAAATCCAAGTAAAATTTACCTTACAGATAACTGAGCTTATTTGTAAATTCAACTGGCTTTATTTGTGAACCTATAGGAAAGTTACCTTAGAAATAAACTTTTAAAATCGTCTTATAGCACCGATATTTAAAATTCCTCAACTATTTTATGTAATAGTGGTTGTGTTTGGTACATTATAGTTTATGTGCATAGTATATTCACATAGATCATGCCATTTTATTCTCACAAACATACTGAAGGTATTATTATCTTCATTACAGGAAAGGAAAGTTAGACATAAAGACTTAATCTAACACACTGATTTAGATGCATAGAGCAGACTTGAGCCCAAGTGTTTGACTCTTGTCTAGGTTAGAACAGGGTACTTTTTCTTGAACTACAGCCTGCTCACTTACTGTAAAGGTCTATTAAGATGTGGCTCTTGAGATCGTGCTACTGGACTCCAGCTTGGCAACAGAGTGAGACTCTGTCTCAGAAAAAAAAAAAAAGGCTTTATCTCAAAACCATACAATTACATGGAAAGTAAACAACCAACCTGCTCCTGAATGACTTTTGGGTAAACAATGAAATGAAGGCAGAAATCAAGAAATTATTTGAAGCTGATGATAATAAAGATAACAACATACCAGAATCTCTGGGACATATCTAAAGCACTGTTAAGAGGGAAGTTTATAGCATGAAACACCTTTATCAAAAGATAGAAAGATCACAAATTAACAACATAACATCACACCTAGGGGAACTAGAAAAAAAAAAGAAAGAAAAAAACTAACCCTAGAGCTAACTGAAGAAAAGAAATAACCATAATCAAAGCTGAACTGAATGAAATTGAGATGTGAAAAAATATACGAAAGATCAACAAAACCAAAAGTTTGTTATTTGAAAGAATAAATGAGATTGATAGACTGCTAGCTAGACTAACAAAGAAAAAAAGAGAGAAAAATCCAAATACACACAATCAGAAATGACACAAGTGACATTACTACCAACCTCACAGAAATAGTAAAAACAAAAACCCCTCAGATTGTTACAAACACCTCTATGCATAGAAACTAGAAAACCTAGAAGAAATAGATAAATTCCTGGAAAAATACAATCTCCCAAGATTGAACCAGTAAGAAATTGAAACTCTGAACTGATCAATAACAAGTATGTAAATTGAATCAGTAATAAAGAGCCTATCAACCATAAACAGCCCTGGACCAGATGGATACTCAGCCAAATTCTACCAGACATATAGGAACTGGTATGAATCCTACTGAAACTATTGTAAAAAATTATGGAGGAGAGACTCCTCCCTAATTCATTTTATGAGGTCAACATAACTCTGATACCAAAACCTGGCAGAGACACAGAAAAAAGAAAACTTCAGGCCAATATCCCTGACAAACACAGATGCAAAAATCCTCAACAAAATACTATCAAACCAAATCCAGCAGCACATCAAAAAGCTAATCTACCATGATCAAGTAGGCTTTTTTCCTAGGATGCATAGTTGGTTCAACATACACCAATCAATAAATGTGATTCATCAAGTAAATAGAACTAAAAGTAAAAACTATATGATAATCTCAATAGATGCAAAAATGGCTGTCAATAAAATTTAACATCCTTTCATGTTAACCCCTCCCCCAAAAAAGCCTCAACCATGAAGGAACATACTTCAAAATAATAAAAGCCATCTATGACAAACCCAGAGCCAACATCATACTGAATGGGCAAAAGCTAGAAGAACTGGAATAAGACAAGGATGCCCACTCTCACCGTTTGTATTCAACATAGTCCTGAAGTCCTAGCCAGAGCAGTCAGGCAAGAGAATGAAAAAAGACATTCAAATAGAAAGAGAGGAACTCAGATTATCTCTCTTGGAAGATGATATGATTTTTCACCTAGAAAATGCCATAGTTTCTGCCCCAAAGTTCCTACCTCTGATAATAACTTCAGCAGTTTCAGGATACAAAATTAATGTGCAAAATCAGTAGCATTTCTATATACCAACAGTGTTCAAGCTAAAAGCCAAATCAAGAATGCAATCCCATTTGCAATCACCACACACAAAATTAAAATACCTAGGAATACAGCTATCCATGGAGGTGAAAAATCTCTAAAAGGATTACAAAACACTGCTGAAAAAAAATGAAAGACAACACAAACAAATGGAAAAACATCCCATGATCATGAATAGGAAGAATCAATATTGTTAAAATGGCCATACTGCTCAAAGCAATTTACAGATTCAATGCTATTCCTATCAAACTACCAATGACATTTTTCACAGAATTAGAAAACACTATTTGGAAATTCACATGGAATCAAAAAAGAGCTTGAATAGCCACAGCAAACCTTAGCAAAAAGAACAAAGCTGGAGGCATTACATAACCAAGCTTCACACTGTACTACAAAGATACAATAACTAAAACAGCATGGTGCCAGTACAAAAACAGACACATAGACCAATGGAATGGGTTAGAAAACCCAGAAATAAAGCCATACATCTACAACCATCTGATCTTCAACAAAGTCAAGAAAAACATGCAATGGGGAAAGGACTCTGTATTCAATAAATGGTGCTGGGATAACTGGCTAGCTATATGCCAAAGATTGAAATAGGACCCCTTCCTTTCACTAGATACAAAAATTAACTCAAGATGGATTAAAGACTTAAATGTAAAACCCAAAGCCCAAGCCCTAGAGGAAAATCTAGGAAATACCAATCTGGACAAGCTCTGGTAAAGATTTCATGATGAAGACACCAAAAGCAATTGCAACAACAAGAAAAAAATTGACACATGGGAGCTAATTAAACTAAACAGCTTCTGCATAGCAAAAGAAACTATCACCAGAGTAAACAGACAGCCTATAAAATGGAAGAAAATATTTTCAAATTATGCATTTAACAAAGGTCTAAAATCCAGAATTTGTGAGGTATTTAAACAGATTAACAAGCAGAAACAACCTCATAAAAAATGGGCAAAGGACATGAATAGATACTTCTCAAAAGACATACATGCAGCCAACAAGCATATGAAAAAAACGCTCAACCTCACTAATGATTAGAGAAAATCAAATCAAAACCACAATGAGATTATCATCTCATATCAATCAGAATAGCTACTGTTAAAAATCAAAAACTGACCTGCTGATGAGGTTGTGGTTAAAAAGGAACACTTACGTGCTGCTTTTGGTGGTATAAAATAGTTCAGCTGGTATGGAAAGCATGTTGCAGATTTCTCAACAAATTTTAAACAGAATTACCATTTGACCCAGCAATCCCATTGCTGGGTATATGCCCAAAGGAATATAAATTGTTCTACCATAAGAATATATGTATGGCAGGGCATGATGGCTCACGCCTGTACACCCAGCAGTTTGGGAGGCTGAGGTGGGCAGATCATCTGAGGTCAGGAGTTTGAGACTGGTCTGATCAACATGGAGAAACCCCGCCTCTACTAAAAAAATACAAAATTAGCCGGGCGTTGTGGCACATGCCTGTAATCCCAGCTACTCGGGAGGCTGAGGCAGGAGAATCACTTGAACCCAGGAGGCAGAGGTTGCGGTGAGCCAAGATAGTGCCATTGCACTCCAGCCTGGGCAACAAGAGCAAAATTGTGTCTCAAAAAAAAAAAAAAAAGAAAAATATATATATATATGCACACAAATGTTCATTGCAGGACCATTCACAATAGCAAAGACATGTAATCAACCTAAATGCCCATTGATGATGGACTGGATAAACAAAATATAGTGCATATATACCATGGAACACAACCATAACAAAGAATGAGATCATCTTTTTTGCAGCAACATGGATGGAGCTGGAGGCTATTATCCTAGGTGAATTAATGCAGCAACAGAAAACCAAATACCACATGTTCTCACTTATAAGTGGGAGCTAAACATTGAGTACACATGGACACAAAGAAGGGAGCAATAGACATCAGGGTCTACTTGAGGGTGGAGGGTGGGAGGCAGATGAAGATTGAAAAATTACCTATTGGGTAATATGCTTATTACTTAGGTAATGAAGTAATCTCTACACCAAACCCTCATGACATGCAATTTAGTCATATAACAGTGAATTATCATCATTAAACATTAATATAACATCAAATGCTTTTGTAAATCAGTAACTATTACAAAATAACACTGGCTGTCTGTAAGGGGTTTGTAAAATAGGCACCTTCATATACTATGGGTAAAAGTATACATTGGTACAAGCTGTCTAGAAAGTGATTTGATGATACGCAGCTTTGTACCTTTTGACCTAAGATTCCTTATTTTTTTAAAAAGGAATATTCTGAAATTCTGATAAAGATTTCTATAGAAAGGTCTCAGTTTAGGGTTATTTATAAAAGCAAAATGTTCAACAATGTGACAGTAGTTATATAAAGTATAGGATTATCCATATGATAGAATATGTACCAATTCAAAGGATTTTTTTTTTTTAGATATATGATAAACTGGGTAGCTACACATGATATAAAGCAGAATACTGTCTAGTTAGTTGTTTATCATCTATATGGACCAGGAGAGTCGGTCAGGTCCATTAACTGTCTTGGTGGAAGTATCTGCTTTGGTATTAGAAAATGCTCTCATTTTTTCGCTTATGTCAATGTTGGGCATATGTGGCACAAAAGTGTGCTCTACAAATCCCTAAATCATGTGAATTTCATTACCCAGAAATTATTTGGTGACACCGAGACTCTAGAAATGATTAAAGCATCATCCCTCTTCTTAAGGAGATCACAGTTCACTGAGGAGCCTGGCATGTAAAACATTTGTTATAATAAAGACCCCGGCAGACAGAGTTACGAATTGCTTTCAGTACCCACAGAAGGAAGTAACTAACTCTTCTGGGTCAAAAGATTTTTATTCCATGAACAAGGCTGCATGAGAAGGTTGTACACAATCAGTTCATCAGCAGAATTAACAGGGAAATAACTGATTTCTTATGCTTCCAGCCTTGATAGGTCAGCATGGTGAGGGATAGATAGACCTTAATCACCTACTAAATCAATGTTAAATTCTAGCTGTTGTTTACTAGGTGATTGTTATATGGCAGTCATTTATGTTAAATTTTTATGTTCTCTCTTTTTACTTCATAACACTACGAAGACTACACTTTTAAAAGGCAAAAATATTTTTAAATGTACTTCAATGATTCCAGCCTTATAGTTAGAATAATATAAAGTAAAACTCATAACTTATATATCGATTATTTATAAATATGCCCAATTTAAACGTTATTTTAACTTCACATACCCATTTAGAAAATAGGCCAATTGTGCCTGAAATAATTCAGGTAGTTCCATAATAGGAAAAGTTGGAACTTTCTCTTAAAGTCCCCAACACACTGATAGAAACACTGAAGAGACTAGAATCAATCAAATTTTCCATGTAAATTATTTTATGTGTGGGGAGAGAAAGCAGCCAGGGACAATCAGATTTTAAGAGTGGAAAGGAGAGGTGAAAACCTTTAAACCTTTAACACGAATCTGTGGTGAGCAAGAAGTTTGATCACACAGTAAAAACCTTTGGGTTGACGGCTCCTTGAAGTCAAGTTCAGAAGTGAAAAACATAAAACAGAGAAATATATTGCAGGACCTAGGATTAAGACTTTGAAATTCACACTTGACAAGTTAAGTCCAGAGCTTTGAGCCCAACTCTGTGCTGAAGTTAAAAATGAACATGGCCTCTCTTGTTCTGACATAGGCAAATAAACATTCCTGGCGCAGAAGGGGGTGTCAGTATCAAAGACACTGCGTTTGGTTAAGCCACAGTTAGCAAAATAACATGGCTTCTCTCTTTCAGAGCAGAGAGCTGTTCTTCCACATGGTATTTATTTTACTTACCATAGTGATTGACGCTGTTTATAAGCCGCACTCCCACTTGGGCATGGTTATTAGTCATCAGTACAATATCAAATAAGTCCTGTTCATCAGGATATAGATCACGGAGTCTAGCATTGACATACTGTAGTGCCTGCAGGTTACAAACATGAATGTGTGTAAAGAGGGGCAGGCAAGATGGTTTTGGGGAGGCTACAGAGGAAGCATCTCATCAGAGTCAAATTCAAGCTCTGAAGAATCTTCTCTGAGAGATTCTGGCTCCTTTAAGGAAGATTTATCCCATGCATTTCTGTATTATCAACCTCTCATTCATAGGAACTCAGTTAATGTTCAGAATACATCAGTAATGTTTGTTGAGAATTGTTTCAACTTTGGGTTCACTAGAATTATCTCTGGGGGACAGGTAGAGAGTAGGGTCAGGCTAACCGTTTTATGCTTTGTCTATGTTTGATTGATTTTTAAAATCTGCTTTTATTGATCATCTAATGATTGTTTTTTAATTTTGAAAAATATGGACTGCTTCATGAATCTGCATGTCATCCTTGCCCAGAGGTCATGCAAATTGTCTCTGTTTTGTTCCAATTTTAGTATATATGCTATCAAAGAGAGTACTTTGTGTATTAACATGTATCTTTAGGTTTGTAGCTCGTGCCCATGCTTTTACTGTGACTCATAAGTACATTCTACCAACAACTTGTAGAGGTGTCATTTGTTTTTGCATAGTTATAATGTTACTGTGTAATATTTATATAACCAGATCAAAGTTGTAAGTGCTATACATTTCAGTGTAAGTTCAGAGAACCTTACCTCTTCTATTAAAATCACACCCCTAAGTGACAACAGCATCTTTATTTTCTTAATATGCTATGTTTGGGGCCAGAAGAGCTACCGTGAATTTCATTTCACTGTAATATGGTGTTTTATTTCTACTACTCAGGATTCTAAATTCATTATGGCTTCTTAGCACTCCTTCGAGGGAGAGAGGCTTCTGTTACAGGTCTCATGATTAGGACCTCACTTAGGGAAGGCTAACATACCAAATCTAGGGCTGTGGGCTGGAGTCCCTTCCTCCACAGTCTGGAAGCCTGTGCGAAATCATAAACTGACCTGGGTCAGCTAGAAGGAGACAAGAATGACAATGGTGGGCTAGGAATGATCTGGGAAATTGAATGCCCTCCCAAGGGTTGGCCTGGGTCCTTCCCTCGCCATCGAGGGTCCTGGCGGACCAAAGACAGGTTGCAGAGTACCTTGACGAAGCGGAACGCTGGACCCGGGGTCAGGATGACATTCTCATTGGTGAGCTGATACTCCATGTACTTTTCCAGACCCTCTTCCTCGTAGATTTTCCTGCCGTCCACCATGTTGAAGAGCGCGCAGGATGAGAGCGCAATGGTGATGGCGTTCTTGGGTTTGGGCTGCAGAGAGGGACGCCAACGGGAGGACAGTCACATAGCCAGGAAGGGGACAGGGTTGGGGCTCCTCCACGGGAGGGTGAGAATAGAACCGCGGGTCCCTGCTTGGAGAAGTGGGATGCTGGAAACAGCTGAGGCTGGGACTCCCCGAGGTTTGGGGAGGAGAAGCGGGAGACTGGGGAGGACCTCCCTGCGCAGTGGAGAGGAGGGCGGCTGGAAGAGGCTCTGCTGCCCGCTGCAAGGAGGGGCGCCCCGGGTGCCAGGGGTGGCGGGCTCGCTCACCGGCCTGGGACGCGAGGAGCTCGGGTTCTTCTCATAGAACGACCTCATGGATGCCCAGTAGGCAGCCTCGCAGTCGTCTTCATCCTCCCGCTGCTGCTGCTGCTGCTCAGGCAGACAGTCGTGGTCCAGTTGGATGGAGGCGGGGTAGATTCCCCTGCGCTGGCTGGAGGACTTCCATTCGGTGGGGGATGTGCGCGAATATTCCCGCGACTGCGAGTCCCGGCTCTGGCGGATTTCCCGCACGATGCCTTGGGCCCAGGCCTCCGGATTCTCTTGCATTTTGGTGTTGCGCCGGGAGCCAGGATCCGGCTCTGGGGGCGTGGGAGGCCGTGAGTCCTGCGACCGGGGTGGCTGGGGCGACGCGGGCGGCTGGAGCGAGGGCTGCCCGGACAGTGCCGGTGGTGAGGAGTCATGAAGGCTTGGGGAGGTGGATGGAGTCTGGGAGCTCGTGGAGCTGCTGGGGAGCTGCAGCAAGACAATGGGCGTCTGAAGTCGAGGCCTGCCCGGGGTCCCTGTGGCCAGCTCTGCCCAGCTCCCGTCAAGGATCTGTCCTTTCTGCCTGTTCCATTCCTAGACCTTGGATGGGTGCTGGTTCATCTCAGCTCCTTAAGTAGGGCTTAAGGGAACCGGACATTTCTAGGCTTCAGCTGTTTGATATTTCTGTCTGCTTTCATTCTCTCTCCCCTAGCTTCCCCATAAGCATTTCGCACATTTTTATTTGTTTGGAGTAGATAGGACTCAGTCCTCCTCCTCCCCCTTAGGCATCTGACACATGGTTTGCAAAGTTCTGTCCCCTGCTTGGTATTTACCTACTCAGTCAGAGGCCTGCAGGTAGGACAGAGGGCGTGCAGAATGGATCTTGCTTGGCCAGTGCCTTAGTGTGTGACCTCCAGTTAACTCCATGAGCAAAGTGGGCCAGACATTCTCACCAGAACACTCTACATATCTCCTTGGGGCATGTCTCTCCCCGCTCCCCATGTGAATGTTGGAGTGATGGCTGGGAAAGTCGCTTGTCGGGAGACTGGAGCATCTCCCCAGGGCCTTCAGAGCGCCTTGTGCCAGGGAACCACAGTTATATTGAATCATCTTCCTAAACAGGAAAGGACCATTCTAGAGAAAAATCTCCTTTACTAAGGTGAGCAAGAAGTTATTAGGCATCCATGTATGATTTCAGATTGTTTCACACATGACTCAAAAAAGGATGTTTTTGTTTAGATGATTGAGTCAAATCCGATAGAGATGATGAATTGGGTAGGAATGCATGCTTTCCCAGCGGCTGGGTCTGGATCATTCGCTCTGCTTCCAAAATCTTAATCTCAAAACTAACTTTTTTTTTTTAATTGCTTATGTGGTCAGGCCTAATTAAAGACTCAAAGCCCCACACAATCTGACACTCTTTTTCTCTTGTGGTGACCATTTCCTTCCCTCTTCTGAGGGAATAACTATTTGTCGAATTAAGGAAGGAAGGAGGAAGTGTGCAGCCTGTAGATCTAGAGCCCCTGGGTTTTCATGCTAGCTCTACAACTTATTAATGTGAAACCTTAAACAAGTTCCCTCTGTACTCCAGTTTTCTTAGCGGTAAAATGGGATTTATGGGCAGAAGGGAGTTCTCCTGAGGGCTAAATTAGCTAACACCTGTAAAGCACATAAACAGGGCCTTGCACATAGAAAGTGTCAATAAATGTTAACCATTGTTATTATTTTATCATCTACTCCTCCCTTTCATCTTTACCTCTACCTTAGCACTGGTGTTCCTGCTTCTAGGCTCATCTATGGATGCAGCCTTGGTGGATGGGCTGCGGGATGTTCTAGACCATTGACTGCGCACAAGGTACCCTCGAGAGTCTGTCTTCCGCACTGATGATTCTTGTGATCCCTGTGATGGAAAGAAGAAACCCAAGGGTGTAAAACCCCATCACCCACTCCTTCTATACATGTGCCTGCAGAATAGTCATGTCAGGCTGAATATAGCAGCACCCAGTGAGAAGATCCCTGGCCTCAATGACTCTTAACCTGAACTCTTGTGTACTGTTCTAACTCTGGTCTAGTCCTCACTTCTGTTTGGAGCATCTATGTGGGGGTCCACTTGAAAGAGCATCCAAAACCAAGATGCAAACATATTTTTTCACTGTGACTCCTCGTATATTGAACTTAGTATGATTCACCATTGTTCCTCCCTTTTCCTCACTTCTTCCCTCAAGGATAAGCCTGTTAACTGATGCTGAAATGATATATCCACCGTTTTTTACCAGACTCTAAAGGTGAGGGCAGCTGGTGCCCCACTGAGGTTTCAGGGGGACTCTAAAGCAGCTGCTTAAAAGGAATGGAGCCCTCAAGCTTTCCTTTTAGGAGAAACAAGAATGAAGGAGACCAGGGAGCAGCAAAGTAAAAGAGTTTCTATTTGCCATATTCTTCCCCTCACCCAGATTGTCTGTGGTTCCCCTCCAGAATCAGTAGTGCGATCTCTGCTCACCCTCATCATGGTGATCTGCTGGCCCTGCTCCCACAACAGGCACATGTGAATATAAATACGTATTGTGCGGCAGGGGCCAAGGGCTGTTCCCTCAGCTGCACAAAGGCAGCGTCTACACGACGAGTGACCCCGGAAGGGGCAACATCTCAGCGAGTGATTCGGATTGACTGCACGCCTCATCTGAAAGATTGTGCAGAAAGTGGTCAATGCGAGGGCCAGACCCCCTCCCCTCCCTGATTTGAACAAAGATCAGTCTCCTCCCTGTGTAGGCTGAGCAGAGGAGCCTGCTGTGGTTCCACACATTCTAAGTGAACACTCGGGTATGGATGGAGGGGAAGACAGGGCCCAACCTCTTCTAGTTCCTTAACCTCCTCATGAGGACATTAGGGATGCCTTAATACAATTCTCAACAGCTTGGTCTTCTCTCCCAGAACTCCCTGCCCCCTAACATTTTCCTTTATGCTCTCTGCTCCTTAATTCCCTCACCTCTGCTACAGAGATCGGCTCACCTGATTGCTCAGACGAACTCCTGGTTTGTCAGATTCCTTTCTTTTTTCTGCTTCTAGACTGTCTTTTGAGGACCTCATTCCGGGCTCATTCTTGACATGGAAACAAAGAATGTTTATTAATTTTTAATCTCAGGGCAATAGGAATCTTGACTTTAAGAATACACAGATAAAGAAAACATGGAATTTATTTATTTGCTAATATAAAAAGATATAAACTCTAGACCTTAGTTTCCCCTGTTCTAACAAGCATGAGTAAAAGATAACACATATTTTATTAAAAAGAATTATATAAACAAATTTTGATATAGAAATTTGTTGGTTCATAGATTTGAGATATAAAGCATTTATTGTTTAAAGACTGATAACACAGGAAATATTAGAGAATTGTGAAGTTGTTTACGTAGAATAAGGTTTTTTTCTGTTACTCTGAAGATTGCTACTTATGAAACTTATTTTTCCTTACCATTTAGAATTCAATTTTTTCTCATTTTCATCATCACTATAGCTCAAATTTTCTGTGGATCTAGCCTCGCCAATATTAGTTTGATTTCTAAATATAAGGACCTTAATCTCATACAAATTTATTGAAAGTCATGTCTTCTGTTCTTGTCATCTAATTACTCATAGATGTAGAGTGGAAAGGGATTTCTTACCAACAAATTAACAACAGATAGGGAAAACCAAGTAACAGAGCACAAGAAGATAACTCACTTTGTCGAACTCTACTCAAATATTTATGTTTTCATTTTCATTTGGAGGAGATACTTATTGGAGTATTATTTGAACTGTTTCATGCTAAGTGGCAGCAATGTGATCAAGATTAGTGTTATTTATCTGTTTAAGGAGCACAACTTCTAGGTTAGACCAAGATCCACTAGAGCACTCTATATTCATCCATTTAAGCTCTATGTTTTGCATGCAGGAAAAATCTCATCAATGTTAGTTGCATGAGAATGTTAGTTGCATGAGAGAATGGCATAGCGGTACGGCTCCTGAACTAATTTTAAAATCTTTTCATCAACCCTCACCCTCCTTATACACATACACAGCAGTCACCATAATATCTTCTTACTTCTAATTCCAAATGATATTTTAAATCCAGTTCCTTTTTTCTATCTCTATTATCATTGCATTGTTCCAGGCCTCTGACCATCCTGGGACTACGTTTTTAGAATATAGCCTTTCGAGCAGGTTTCATGGCCTTAAATCCTCTCCACTTCTAGATCTGTCCACCGTATTTATTTAGAGTAATATTTACGAGATGTAAATCTAGTAATGCTTCATTCCTGGATAAACACTTTCTTCACTTGGTTCGCTCAGGAGCCTTATGATGTATTCCTGTGTACCTGCTACTTGCATGCCCTTCACTCAACACTTTATCACTATGTTCTACTAATACCAAGTGACTTGTATTTGCCTGCATACACCACCCTTATTTCCTTATGGTCACCTCTTCTCTCTTATGTTCTTCAAAACGCAGCTCAGTGTGACCTGGGGAAAGTTCCCAGAGTGAAATATTGCCCTGTGTTGCTTGTGTCTTTTGTATATACTTTTACAGAGCAATGAGCTGTCCTTTGTCTGTTCTCTCTCCTACTAGGCCATGCCTTCAAAGACAGCCACTGTTTTTACCTTTTACTACTAACATATGCGTATATGCTAAATGAATACTGACTTATTGGAATGATTTGTATACTACATGTTTTAATCTTTTTCTTTTCTGTCTTTGTTTTTTAAAAATTTCTCCTTCTTCCCATTTCTCTGCTCTTTCCATTGCCTTTATTCTCTTCCTTCTCTTTTCCTCTACATGAAGCCATTATCTGAAATTATTTGGTTGTTGCAGAGCCTTTGCAGAGGCAAATGATGGACTGATACCCACATTTCTTCAGCCCCATGGCAAGATTCTAAGACACTCGATTCACTCACCTTTTTTTGTTTGAGAGTTGTTTGACTCATTTTTTTTTTGTTGAAATTCTTCTGTTGTTATCCAGATTTTTGTCTCCCCAGCTCCATTTCCTGTCACTTCCGTTGCTCAGTCTAGCTTTGCATTTAGAATGTCAAATTTATGACATCATATGTGATTCCATAGTAACAAACTGACTCTGTGAATATGTGATTAACCTTTTCTTAAAAAATAAAAAAAAATTTCTTCATTTTTAATGTATCTGCTCATAGCCATTGTCTTTGTTTTCGGAAATTGATGTCTAAACATTGTTCAGATGTTCAATATGTAGCAATATCAATATTACCACTTCCTTCTTTTTAAATCTTTTTAAACATTTCTCTCCCATTCATTATATTAATCCCATTTGTGGCTGTGTGTTTCCTGGTACTGCCAAAATGAATGGCAAAGTCATTTGTGGATCCAGTCATTTATCCATGTTCATTCTGCCAGACAGACTTTGGAGGGCTTCCCTCAGATCTGGAGACTCTCTTTGACAGCTGGGATTTTGTTCTAGACATGGAGTTTAGACTTGAGTTTGAGTTTAGCTTTAGTGTCTCATGTTTCTTTCAATGGCAAAACCTGTTGAGGAAGACACTGACAAAGCCCTTTCCCCATGGCTAGACTCAGTGTAGAATGTTACCTTTGCTGCCCCATCCTTAACCCTTAACCCTGGGCTGCCCCATCCTTAACCCTTTAAACACTAAAGCTAAACTCAAACTCAGGTTTAAACTCCATGTCTAGAACAAAATCTCAGCTGTCAAAAATAGTTTCCAGATCTGAGGAAAGCCCCCCAAAATCTGGGAGAGTGAACATGGATAAATGATTGGGTCCACAAATGAGTTTGTGATTCATTTTGGCAAGTAACAGGGAACATACAGCTACCAGTAGGATTGATATTTGTAAAAAGTTGCCCCTAACTCTGGTTTACAGAATCTAAACATGTTCTCCATTTTAGTTTTCTCCTTTTATATTCACCCAGGCTTTAGATAGGAGACATGTGCCATGCCAGCCTGAGCTGATGAAATCATAAGGGACTGAGGCAGGTTTCTGGCCTGTTTTCATGGGATAAGTTGATAGCTAAGGATGAATGTCGGAAGTTGTTGATGGTTTTAATTTAAGTTCTCCAAGGAGTCTTTTAGTGAGTAAAACATTCAGACTGTAGGTAAGAGTGCCTGGGTTTAAATTATTTCATCTCTCCTCTACTCCCCACTGTACTCCCAACCCCCACCATTGTACCCAAAATTTGTATAGGGGTCTTTTGTTTTTGCATGGTTATGATGTCATTGTTTAATATTTTTATAAGTTTTGTAGACAATCAAAGTTGTAAGTGCTATACGTTTCAGAGTAACTTCAGAGAACCTTATCTTCTCTATTAAAATCACACCCTTAAGTACCAAGAGCGTCTTTATTTTCTTAATCTTCTATCTTTGGGGCCAGAGCAGCTAACGTGAATTTCATCTCATTGTAATAAGGTGTTTTATTTCTACTATTCAGTATTATAAACTCATTATGGCTTGTTAGCACTCCTTTGAGGGAAGGAGCAAAGGCTTCTGTTACAGGTTTCATGAATAGGACTTCCCTTAGGGAAGTCTAACATCCCAAATCTAGGGCTGTGGGCTGGAGTCCCTTCCTCCACAGTCTGGAAGCCTGTGCAAAAGCATGAACTGACCTGAGTCAGAGGTTTATTCAACTCACACTTCTGCAGACTATACAGGAAGCATAGTGCTGGCTTCTGGTGAGGCCTCAGGAAGCTTCCAGTCATGACAGAAGGCAAAGAAGGAGCAAGTGTATAACATGGTGAGAGCAGGAGCAAGAGAGAAAAGGGAGGAGGTCCCAGATTATTTTGAACAATCAGATATCCTGGTAGCTCATTACCATGGGAGGGCACCAAGCCATCCATTAGGGATCCACCTCCATGACCCAAACACCTCACACTAGGCCTCACCTCCAACATTGGGAGTCATCTTTTAACATGAGATTTGGAGGGGACAAATATCCAAACCATATAATGGGTTGAGCATGTTCTTGTTGCAAGACTTAAATTTGCTGCTCCATCTGCTGCAGCGGCCCATATATTCATGTGCCTTAATTCCTTATTTTAGTTAACTCTGCTCTCAAGCAATCTCCTCAGAGAGGACTTCTCTGACTGTCACTAAAAATGGGACCTCAGTTCCTTCATCTTTTAACCCTGACATCACTTCATTTTCAATCATGACATTTGTTTCAACCTGACTTTGTTTCACAAGACTTTATTTGCTTATTGTCTTTTCTGGTCCTGCTGAAGCAAAAGCTACTTGTGAGAAGTGACCTATATATCTTTTCTACTGCTGCTTTCTTCTTGCCTGGAATAGTTACTGGGAGGTACTTCCATAAACATTTGTTGAATAAATACACGAATCTTTTAAGAAATGCATTTACTTTACAGTGATAAACAGGATACAGAATATTGTGTTAACAGTAGTGGTGGTGGAATTTTTTTTTTTTTTTTTTTTTGAGACAGTGTCTTGCTCTGTCACTCAGGTTGGAGTGCAATGGCATGATTTCGGCTCGCTGCAACCTCCACTTCCCAGGTTCAAGCAATTCTCCTTTCTCAGCCTCCCGAGTAACTGGGATTTCAGGCATGTACCACCACACCCGGCTAATTTTTGTATCTGATAGAGATGGGGTTTCACCATGTTGGTCAGGCTAGTCTCTAACTCCTGATCTCAGGTGACCCTTCCACCTCGGCCTCCCAAAGTGCTGCGATTACAGACGTGAGCCACTGCGCCTGGCCATGTGGAAATTTTAAAAGTCATTTCCCTATGCCTTTGAGGAGGACCATGAAGTTAGTGTGTGGGAAGAAAACCCAGAAAAGTGCTGTGTTTATTTCCTGTCCTTTAAAGCTTTTTTTCCTAGAGATCAGGGGTTCTCAAGCCTGAGAGTGCATCAGAATTTTAGAGCTTGTTAAAGTGACTTTGCAACAGGAGAATGGTTAAACTATGGCACATCCGTACCATGGAACACTACTCAGCAATGCAGAGGAACAAACTATTGATACGCACAATAACCTGAATGACTCCACAGAGAATTATGCTGAGTAAAAATAAGAGCCAGTCCCCAAGAGTTATATACTATATGATTTCATTTGTATAACATTCTTGAAGTGACAACAATTATAGAATGGAGAACAGGTCAGTGGTTGCCAGCATGAAGAGGTGGGTGAAGTTAAGTGGGTGTAGCTAGAAAAGGGCAAAATGAGAGATCTCTGTGGTGATGGAAAGTCTGTATTTTTTATTTGGTTGTATCAGTGTCAACACCTGGGCTGTGATATTGTACTATAGTTTTGTAGAATGTCTAAATTGGGCAAAGGGTAATGGAATCATTCTGTATTTTTTTTTTTTTTTTGCAACTGCCTATGAATCTATAATTATTTGAAAAAATTTTTAAAGTTTAATTAATTCCTTAAAAAACACATACACACAAATTTTGGGGCCTTTTCTCGCAGAGTTTCTCATTCAGTAGACCTGGATAGGGCCCAAAGCCTAAATGTGTAACACGTTCCCAGATAAAGCTGATACTGCCGGACTGAGCACCACACTTTCATAATCACTAAGCCAGAGTCATTAGGAATTCTTCATACTCACAGGTAAGCTCTAGCTGGTCCACTGACCCCATGTGAACAACATCAAATAATCCTCTCCCATCTTAAATATCATTTCCTGTAGTAAAGACTATCATTAGTGAAACAGTCTCTGGAATGGGTCTGTCAGACTCCAATGCTCAAGACAAAGCCTCACCTTTTTTTTTTTTTTTTTTTTTTATTATACTTTAAGTTCTAGGGTACATGTGCACAACGTGCAGGTTTGTTACATATGTATACTTGTGCCATGTTGGTGTGCTGCACCCATCAACTCCTCAGCACCTTTTTTTTCAATAGGGCCCTGTCTGATTGGCTGGATCATAAGCAGTTCCCAGCAACAGCTGCGTCCTTTTCTGACTTCCTTAGTTGGAAAGGAACTGTCCAAGTTGTAGGTTCACATCCTTGGCTGCACATTAAAATTACCTGAGAGCTTTTAAAAATCCCAGTGCCTGGGATCTTTCCAGGTCACAATCACAGACAAGTTTAATTAGAGTCTCTGAATGTAAGACCCAGGTATCAGTATCATTTGTGTTTGACTGGAGGGCTGAGCCCTAGACTGTCAGTAGAATTTCTAAGGTACCTACCTTCCTTCCTCCCTCTCCCCACGTTGCCTTGGGTTCAGTTTCCCAGATTCCACAAAGGGGAGGCAGCACCTGCTCAAGAAGCTGAACTCCCAACAGTCTTACATTCCTTTCTCTCCCTTATCTGAGGTTCTTACAAGTTGCTTGTGTTTTTTCTCAGCAGTGTCTCTCAAACACCAGGCACCCTTGCATTCCATTAGCTTTTGTTAGGTCTTCATCTTTTCCAGTGAGCTGTGCAAGAGTCTCCTCACCAACCTCCTCGACTGTACTATTGTGTCCTCCTCAAATCCATCATTATATAGCCACTAAAGAGATCTTTCTAAAACACCAATAGATTCTTTCACTCCCTTATTTAAAACCCTTTGTGGAGAACCTTTTTTTCCCCTTAGAAACAAATTAGTATGATATCCAAGACTTCCATGACTGAGTCTTTCTCCCATTCCTTGCCTCCTTTGAAAGCTTCATATATCTAGATTTCCCCAACAAAACACTTCTTACTGCCTTAAAAAAATCCTAATTTATTGAGATATAATTAACACACCATACAATTCACCCATTTAAAGTGTACAATTCAATGGTTCTTAAAATATTTGTAGTCATGCAACTATAAACACAGCTGAATTATAGCATATTTTCAACAGATATAACCCCTATCTTCTCATCCCCTGCCCAGCCCTGAGTAATCATTAATTTACTTTCTTCATAACCCATTTTACAGATCGATGCATCATTACCCAGTAGAATTCTGAACTTTGGAGCAAGACTGACCTAGGTTTAAATCTTACCTTAGCTAGTCTATATGTTTGGATCATTTACTCCATCCAAACTTCAGTTTTGTTGCCATCAAAATTGGAAAAGTTACATCTACTTCTCATACAGGCTGTGAGGATTATTGACAGTATAAGAAGGTGCCTAGCAATAATAGATAGGTGTTATTATATTTTAGTGAATTATGAATATAAAAATTTGAAAAAATCATTGCTGTGACCTATAACCAATAACTAGATACCCCATTGCAACAGTAACTACACTTTCAGATTTTAATAAGAATGTGGTCTAATGTGATATTTCAAATCAAGACTGTCTTAGAAAATTTAACATGATTAGCACTGGACTCAATCTAGGTCACGGGGTGGATAGTTTTGGAAATATCAGGCCTAAGATTAGTCAGCATAGGTGCATGATTCCTGAGGCTCACATAAAGGCTGTGGAGAAGGGGAAAGGGTCACATTTTCTTGTCATCTCCACCTGTCACTTAGATCAGCTTGCTGTATTAATTTTGCATGGCCATGTAACAAATTACTACTAACTTACTGGCTTAAAATAACGTGCATTTATTATCACACAGTTCTGTTAAGTTAAAAGTCTGGGGAAACTCAACTGGATTCTTTGCTTAGAATCTGTTAAAGGTAAAATCAGGTGTCAGCCATGTTGAGCTGTTACCTGGAGGTTCTGGGGAAGAATCTACTTCCAGTCTCATATGGGTTGTTGGCAGAATTCAATTTCTTCTAGTTGTAGGACGGAAGTCCAAGTTGCTGGATGTCAACCAGGGAATCACCCTCAGCTCCTAGAGGCCACTCTCAGGGCCTTGCTCTATGGCTGCCTCCATCTCATTAATGGAGAACCTTCCTTGTGCTGAATCCTATCAGTCAGAAAAAAGCTCCTTTTAAAGGGCTCAGATATTAGGTTATGCTCACTGGGATGATCTCTTTTTTATTATCTCAAAATCATCTAATGAGTAAGCTCAATTATATCTACAAAGTCTGTCTTGCCATGTATAATAACATAATCATGGGAGTGATGCCCCGTTGTATTCCCAGGGCAGGGAATTACACAAGGGTGAGGGTCTTTGGAGAGATCATCTTAGAATTTTGTCCTCCACACTTATTTAATTGACTTTACCTAAGTGAATCCTCAAAATAGGGAATTAAATAAATAAAACTCAGACTTGCAAATTGGTGTCCACCATTATCTGTTTCAGTGCATATGGACTAGCTGGGGCTAGTATGGGCACTTGATTTGAAGATATATTCTGTTTTTAAAGGTATAGACTAGGAAATGTAACACATATGGACGTGTTAGAGCCTGTCACTAAGTCCCCTGGATGTGCGTGTGTGGATATTTTTGGAGGAGTTGTGTACTTTCTCCTGCACCTTTCTGAGATCTGTGATTGTTGATGTGGGCATGGAACAGATCTAGGAGCACATTGATACCTCAGAGAAAGTTTACAAACTCAAGATGTCTTCATTGGAATAGTCCTAAAATTAAGTACAAGGATAAAGTCGTATATCCTTCTTATTTCCTTTCTGTAGAAATGGAAGTGTATTTCATGGTTGATCTCTAAATATACTAAAGTAACAGTATTGGTTTTGGGGTCAAATAAATTTGAGTTTTAAAACCAACCCTGTTACTAACCAAATGCTTAACATCAGGGAAGTTATTAACATCGATAAATCTTTTTTTATGTCTATGAAACGGGTATTATACCTAGTTGGAGGGTTTTTAGGAAGAAATAAATGAGTAGCCCAGAATACTGGTTCATGGTTAGGGTCAATGGTGAGTTGAGTCATGAACAATAATTTGAAGCTGTTCCCATCAGGAGCTGTATTCTATTTCCCATCTTTTGAATCTGGCTCTGTCTTGTGATATGTTTTAACTAATATAATGCAGGGAAAATAACATTATGGGAGTCCTTGAGCCCAGGGCTCCCAAGGCTTGTGGTGACTATCTTCTTGGAATGCTGCTTCCAGGGGGTGGCTTGAAATCTTTGTGTTAAGAAAATAAGGACGATAAGAAATAATATTTTTAAGCACATGCTAGACACATTGCATTTTATACTATTTAGTACTTTTTAATCACCAAGCAGTGTAGAGTGAAACAACTTGCCTGAAGTTGCGAAGTGATGGTTGTTTAATCACACTTTCTCTTCTACAGTGGCCCGGTCTTTTATATGTATCTTAACAATGGGCCAATCTGGAATCCTATGTAATTAATTGGATAGTAAAAAAATTGGATAAATAAAGTTATTATAGTTTCTAAGTATAAGCTTCATCCAACGAGACTGTATCTCTATGTATTCGCCTATTTTCATGCTGCTGATGAGACATTCCCAAGATTGGGTAATTTACAAAGGAAAAGAGGCTTAATGGACTCACCGTTCCATGTGGCTGGGGAGGCCTCACAATCACGGCAGAAAGCAAAAGGCACTTCTTACATGGTGGCAGGCAAGAGAGAATGAAAGCCACGTGAAAGGGGAAATCCTTTATAAAACCATCACATCTTGTGAGACTTACTCATTACCAGGAGAACAGTATGTGGAAACCACCCCCATGATTCAATTATCTCCCATCGGGTCCCTCCCACAAGACGTGGGAATTATGGGAGCTACAGTTCAATATGAGATTTGTATGGGGACAGAGCCAAACCCTGTCACTCTAAAAGTCTCTACAGGTCTCAGATCATGATAAAGGAGCAGCTTCTCATGAGCTTGGCCCTGTTCATGGTGCATATGCAGAATACTCTTACCAAACGCTGGTAAGTGAAAATTCCTTGTCCAGAATATCGACTAGATGTCAATGTATATCTACTAGCCTCTTCCCAGATGGCAGTTACATCAACATTCCACTCATGTAGGTCAAAGTTGAAAAATACAAGTTCTGGGAAGGTTATCCAGAGAGGCGAGCATGTCTCTCAGAAGTCATCAGTGAAGAAAAAAGTTTTATTTGAAGTTCATAGTTCTTGAATCAGTCCATCTTGACCATCCGCATGATTCAGGGGTTACTATGGAGTCAGAGCACCAGAGAACTCTGTCCATGGACACTAGATAGAATGCCTTTGATGGATTGGGAAAAAATTTTTAAAAATTGAGAAACACTTGTACTTTAAGAAAGGAATTTTTAAAAATATCCTGGGGAAGGTAGTCTCAAATGTAAAGATGCTCTATAAAATATAAGGTCTTGAAAAATAAAAGTGCCACTTACTTGCATAGATTAGGGCTCTGAAGTTCAATCTTATCTGTAAAATAGGAATTAAATGCCTATGCACATCTTACAGTTTTTTTGTGAAACGTGAATGTGGTCATGCAAAGAAAAGCACAAAAGTTCACAGGAAGTTCTTTATAACATATCCCACCAAAAATCTGCATGATGAACGAAGAAATAGGTCACTTGGAAGATGGCCAAAGGATTTGAAAACTGGGCAGGCTAAGTGGAAATTGGTGACCACTTCCTCATAAAGGTAAGGGAGCTTGGTGCCAGTGCAAAATCGATGTCTTGCTCTTTTTAAGAAAATCATGAAGAATTTTTTCCATGTTTTATTAGGCTTAGCCAAAATGGTACATGTTCACCTTTTCCCTCCATCCTGCCTTCAACACTCACTTTAGTAAGTAAAATTAACAAATATCCCATTTCTCCCATTAGTAACAGCCATGAGTTGGAATGTTCAACACTCACCAGCATTAACCAAACCCTAATCAACCAAATGCTGTCTGCCACCCCCTCCTTACAATGCTCACCTTTCTTTCCCCACGCCTGTGATAGCTTTCCTGAAAGACATTTGTGTGCAGAACTCCTGTCTTTGGTTCACTCTCCCTCACATCATTAATCAGTGTGCTATGCCTCATCCAAAGGAGGGAAAATAATCCAGTTTCCTGCTTCACGCCAGCCAGATGAACAGGTGCTAAGTAGGACTTACATAGGCACTTAAGCTGCTGCACCTGGAATCGTGGTGCGTTTATGAGATCGTGTCTTGGATCTCACAGAAGCTGTCTTTGTGTTGACTGGTTCTGTATGATGTCCTCATGATTCTGCTGTCCAGGGTCAGGCCTTAAGTAGAACAATGCAGGAAAATAACTTCTAGCCTAGGTTCTTCAGGAGTTGATCAGTTTGCTAGGAGAACCTATGATCTGAAAGGGACTGTGGGGATGAGGAGACTTTATTAGGTAACTTTTAAGAAAGGAAAATAATCAAACAAATAGGCTCAAGACAGGTTAATCATACCTTGCCTGCATTGAAACCAAGGGATTTCTTGTGTGGGGGTGGTCCTTGTAGGAGCTTTCAGGCACCAGGAGCTCCCAGGTGGCGTGTTCACCTCCTTGAGACAGGCAACATGTTGCCAAGAAAAGAAACATCTTCATACTCTGCAGATGTACCTTTTCATATTAGTGCTGCCACTTCCTATGTGTCTCTGAGAGTTGCTTAGCCTCACAGCCCATTTCCTCATTTGTAAAATAGGAATGATAATAATAGCGACTTCATAGAGAGAAAGGAAATGAGGAATGTAAAGGATCAAGCACAATGCCTGGCACAGGATAGGCACTCAGTAACCATCGTCTTCCCAGGTTCCCTGCCTCCCGATTCACCTGCATAAACATATTTCAGGCACTCTGGGTAGGGTTTTATCTGGACCCTGTGACCACCTAGGGAAGGCCCTGCCCTGAACCCCAGTGCCCCATGGATGACAGACTGTGTGTCTTGTCTGTTTGTTTTCCTTTGGCCTGTTTTTTTTATTTTGGGTCTGTGTGATTTCCTGGCAAAAGCCCCATCGCTGGTGAGAAAATATGTGTGTTTGCTGTTATATTTGAGGAGTGAGCAGCTTGTTCCTAGAGGTCCCCCAACCCCCGATATTGTTGCAAAATGTAGGTCAGCAGTGTCCTCAGTGCAGCACAGCTCAGAGTAGAGTCCCAAGTCTGGACCAGCTTGGATTCTGTATTTTTGGTGATGAAAACGGATAGAATTCACTCTAGTGATGTTTTTCAGTTTTTTAACATTTGGCTTTGGCGTCGATGACCTTCATTTTCTTTTCCACTTAGTTCCTTTGGCTTCCCACTTCTTCCTGTCCAGTAAAATTTTAAAAAGCTTGCTTTTGCTCCTGTGTTTCTGTTCCTGTGGCCAGGACCACCATCCTCCCAATCAATAGTTCAAGAAAGATCCCAAATTAATCACAGATTGCTGCATTTTCCTCCCTGTCACATCCTGTTTCTCTCTAGCATCTTTTGGCTTGACTTCCTTAATGCCAGTAAAAATCAGCCACATAGCCGCATCACATGTCCAGTGTCTTACCGTGGGCCCTTCTGTGGCACCTGTGCATTCTCTGTCCTAAGCCCCAGGCCTGCCAAGTTATAATTACTTGTTCTTCTGTTTTTCTTTTCCACTAATCTGTGAATGCCTTTCAAGGACAGAGCCTATGCATTATTCATCTCTGCGTCCCCAGTGTTTAATACAGTGTTTGAACAAAATGTTTCCTGAATGAATAAAAGAATGAGTAAAAAATCATGTGTTCCCAATTAGAAAGATTTTCTGTGCCGTAGGGTAGACAAGGGTTTGAGGAGGCACTTTCTAGGACAATAAAATGAGACTCCCAATACTATCTCCATCAACCCTGGGCTCTAATGAGACTATGCCTATTTGAATTTTTCCAACTTTAGCCAAAGCACAATCAGTAATTGATTAGTCTCCTTTAGAGCTTGGCAGAGGATATTCTAAGTAAATATAGGTATGAGTGCTGCCCTTATGACCCAGGAATACCTACAACTTCACATGTCCAAAACTGGACAAAATCTTTTCTTTGTCCTCTGTTTCTTATTCCAGTGAGCTCTGTTACCTGAGCAGGACTGGAGAGGCATGCAAAGCCTTTCCTGGCTCCACCATGAAACTGTTCATTTGGTCACTGAGTTCTACTGATTCATCTTCTGTAATGTCTCTTGAATCTGTACCCTCCTCCTGCTCACTGTCTAGTTCCTGCCCTTCTCGCTTCTGATACAAACTTCTACACCAGGTGCACTGACTTCCCTAAGCCGCGGTAATCACTTCTTATTTTAGGCCACACTGTGCTGAGAGTAAAAATCTCTACTGATAAGATGTTTCATGTATTTATTTAAATATATTTGTCTCTACTAGACCATTAACTGAGAACAGGAATTATGTTCTTTCAATAAATAAACAATACAGGGTTGAATTTTAATATAATTTGAAATTAAATTATAAAAAGGAATTCTTAGATTTTTTTAAACTCAGATTCATCAATTGTTTATATTTTATTCCACTTCATTTCTCTGTCTCTTTTTTCTTTCTTCCTCTTACATAGATGCTTTTTTTTCTAATTTGTGAACAAATTGTACTCAATGTGCCCTTTTATTCATAAATAGTTCAGTGTGCATTTACTAAACAAGGATGCTCTTTTACATAACCATAGTGTAGCTATCACAGACTTGAAACTTAACATTGATATAATATTATGATATAATCTATGGTCTGTATTCACATTTCACAACTGCTTCAACATAAGGTACTTTAAAGTTATTATTTTCCCTGTTTAGAATCAAATCCAGGATCGTATGTTGCCTTTAGTTTTCGTCTCTTTAGTTTCCTATCACTGGTATATTTCTTCAGCCTTTCTTTATGTTTTTGACCTTGATTTTTTTTTTGTTTTGTTGAGACAGAGTCTCTCTTGGTCGCCTATGCTGGAGTGCAGTGGCACAATCATGGCTCACTGCAGCCTTGACCTTTCAGGCACAGGTGATCCCCCCACCTTAGTCTCCCGGGTAACTGAGACAGGCATGTGCCACCATGTCCAGCTAATTTTTGTATTTTTTGTAAAGATGAGGATTTTCACCATGTTTTCTTGAACTCCTGGGCTCAGGCAGTCAGCCCACCTCGGCCTCCCAAAGTGCTGAGATTGTAGGTATGAGCCACCATGTCCAGCTGATCTTGACTTTTTGAAAATTGTAAGCAAAATATTATGTAGTATGTCCCTCCTTTGGAGTTTGCTGACGATTCCTTATCATTGGATTCAGGTTGTGGATTTGGGGCAGGAATGCCACTGAAGCGATGTTGTGTCATTCTGAATGGTAATGTCAAGTTGTCCTAATATTATTTGATGACTTGGTTGAATTTGTGTCCTCCAAGTTTCTCAGTTGCTAATTGTCCCTGTGTAAGTAATATGCAAGTGTGATGAAATGTGTAAATATAGAATCCTGACCAAACTTTCATCAGTGGTTTTAGCTTCCATTGATGATTTCCTAGCTCCGTTATTTCTTTTATGTTAATTAGATGGTATTCTATTTTAATAAAGTACTTCCTATTCTCTCACATTTACTCATTTCTGTATGTATGGGCTCATAGATTCTTATTTAATCAATAGGTATAGTTCATGATTTATGCAGATGCTCAAATTGTCCCAGATTTGGCCATTGGAAGCCCTGTCAAGTGGGTTTCCTTGCTTTTGAAATGTCCCCATGCTTCTTTCAGCACTTTCTTACTTTCTAGAGTAACAAAATTCTCCAAACTTATCTTGTACTTTTTCTGTCACATCCTTGAATTAGCCATTTCTTCACAGCTGTAATTTTTTTGGTGAACAATAGTATTTAGAAGTCAATATGTAGGCGTTAAGTGTTCTTTTTGCTTCCAGGCCCTGTCAGTGGATGGAAGTCCCCTTCACACACACACACACACACACACACACACGTTTATTCCCATATCTCTTTATCTACTTGCCTGTCTATGGTATTAAAAACTGTGGGTTTATATTGGTACCTTCAATTCCAACCCAACTTTTCTGTGTTCACATTTACTTTGAATATATTGTAAAGATCTTGTGGCTATCTGAAATCTTTGTGTTCAAGAACATTTTTTACGGTAATGAAAAGCCTACAAGTTCTATATATTTTCATTAAAAGAACTTTTTTTTTTTTTTTTTTTTTTGAGACGGAGTCTTGCTCTGTCGCCCAGGCTGGAGTGCAGTGGCCGGATCTCAGCTCACTGCAAGCTCCGCCTCCCGGGTTCACGCCATTCTCCTGCCTCAGCCTCCCGAGCAGCTGGGACTACAGGCGCCCGCCACCACGCCCGGCTAGTTTTTTGTATTTTTTAGTAGAGACGGGGTTTCACTGTGTTACTTTTTTATGTAGTTCTTTTATATACACAGGTGTCTGAAATAATTATTCAATTAAAGTCTCACTCATATATTTCTATGAAGGAAGTCAATGTTTTATTAAATTTTTATCTTGCTTTAAAAGATAGTCTCAAGAGGGAGATCTGGGTATTACCCCAGCTCTTTCATTAATGCAGAAAAGAGAGTTTTGAAACAGCCGCCAAGCTAATGGCAGCTGTTACCAGGTTTGGATGCTCCTCCAATAACATCATGTGTGTTCCTCTGTTTTCAAACATATTCCACCACATTTTTGTTGTCATTTTATATGTCTGCCTCTCCTGTGACATCATGAACCCCTTGATTATACTTTTTAGTTTGGTAGTTTATCACAGGCCTCAATAAATGTTTTTGAAGGAATGAAGGATGGGTGACTAACTGATGAAATGAATGATCTTCTCTCTCTCTCCAGGGTCTGTTTAACTCATTCATTTTAAAGCCTGATCTCAGGCTGGGAAGCTGTGGGATGAGAACAAAGGGGAATATACATGCATTTCTGCAATAGATCTGTATGGCAACAGATAGATTATAAGCTATGGCATATATTGAGAATCTGCTAGGTGCCAGATGGCTACGTTATGTATTTATCTTATTTAAGCCTTACAACAACTCAGTGATGAAGGAAATAGTAATCTTATTTTCAGATGCATATTTCAGAAAAGCTAAATAACTTTCTGAGAATATTGTGGAACTAGAATCCAAACTCTGGCTGGTTTAACTTTAAAACTTAAATTTCATTTTGCTGTGTGATGGTGCACATCAGAAATTGGATGACATCAGAGCTGTGAGGTAACAGAGCCAAAAAGTTAGCTAATAGATGACATTCTCTAGAGGGACATCACCAAAATGAGTGAACTTATCAAATAAATGCAATGGTGAATATAAACATAGTTTATTGTATTGGGGAGGAAGTGTGACATTTCTGGGGGAACGACAGACTTTAAGAACATATATGGGCTATAGAGTAGATAGTATTTCAGATACTATCAAGAAAAATGAACTTGGCCAGGCAGGGTGACTCATGCCTGTAATCCCAGCGCTTTGGGAGGCCAAGGCAGGCAGATCACCTGAGGTCAGGAGTTCAAGACCAGCCTGGCCAACGTGGTGAAACCCTGTCTCTACTAAAAATACAAAAAAATTAGCCAGGCATGGTGGCCGGCACCTGTAATCCCAGCTACTTGGGAGGCTGAGGCAGGAGAATTGCTTGACCCCAGGAGGCGGAGGTTGCAGTGAGCTGAGATCATGCCATTGCACTCCACCTGGGTGACAGAGTGAGACACTGTCTCAAAAAGAAAAAAAAAAAATGAACTGATGTAAAATGAGATGAGGAAACTGAGGCCTAGAAAGAAAAAGTTATCTAAAGTCACACAGCAAGTTGATGTTGGAACTAGGACTCGAAACAAGGTCTTTGTGTTCTGTCTTTTATTACTGTACCTCACTGCTTTCTTTGATGTTATTTCATTTTTTTCATAGTCTGCCTACCTTTTTCATTTGCTTTAATTCAATAGCAGAATGCTCATTGAGAACTTTGTATCAATCATTGTGCCAGGCACTGGAGAAACAAAGGCAGGAGCACAAAATTTGGGGTTAGCAAAGCACTTGTCTCTTGGTAAACAATGGACGGCCTCCTCCCAGAGTGCAGACAGAGGTCAGGAGATGCCAGCCCATGAACATGGCCCTGTGTGTTTTGTGGGCCTTGTTACTGTGCATATGTACTGAGGCTCAGTGTCACATTCTGCATTGCCCCCTGGTAAACAACACACAGAAAATGGGTGAGAATGACTATGAAGAGGGAGAAAATGTCCAGATGCTAGTAGCTCATAATGTTTTAATTTAGAGTAGTGCTTTCGCCCAACACCACCACCAAAGGTTTGTCTTTGGTTTATTTGTGTTATCACAACAGTTACGATGGAGTTAAATGCAGCCTTTGAAAAGAGGATTTTTGCTTGTTTCATTTACATTCTACTGTTCTTTCATGAAACATTTCTAAATATCCATGGGGCCCAATTCTTACAAAAATAAATCAGGTAAACCTAGGGTTCTTGCCAAGTCAAATATCTACAGTTTCTGGCAATTATGTAATTTCCAACTCTGCTGCAATGACTCTTGCTGATAAGTCAATCGTCATAAAGAGAAATATTCCAGACCAATCTTTATTAGTGTGTCCTTCACTGATATATGCAATGTCTTTTTTTTTTTTTAAAAAGCAGAGTTATAACTTTTTTGGGGGGTCTCTAGTGAATGGCTTCTCATCATAACAATTTATATCTGGATAATATCATAGTAAAACACGAAAATGGTAAATTAAAACCAATGAAATTAGTTTCTGCTGTTATTAATAAGAATGGCTCTGGTTTTCACCATTTTGTTATGATGGCACTGTCATCTAATGCAGCTGTGCAGTAATGTCTTTCTGGCATTGCAGTTTGATTTGGCCTAGACAAAAGCAATATTGAGGAAGTTACTCTGTAGAGCTTCTCCTGGAAGAAGGAACTTGAGAATCACATGCTAATTTAAATCGTTCTTTCAAGTTGAGGTTAAACATATTATTGATTAGAAAGAGCTTTTATGGAGAGAGGAACTCTGCTATTCTTTATGAGTGGTATAAAATAAACAAACTGAATATACCAGCTCCTATTTTTTTTTCAGAGTCACATATCTGTTTGGTGCAAATATATATCACTAAAGATGTTTATATGAGAAAACATTACTTTTAAATCATCATTTTTTGCCCATGCTTTGAGAAAGATCCCCTGAGACTGACTCACTGTAGCTAGAGCTCATAATGGTAAACACTTGCTTTTATTGGGGTCAACATGGTTTGTGCAATATTTCACTCACATTATCTCATTTATATCCTCCTACAATACCCCTAAGAGGTAGGTATGGTTTAATTTTATAGATGAGGAAGCTGTCATTCACGCTGCCCTTGCCCAAGGTTCTTTTGAGTAATTCTAGTAAGTAGCAGCCCTGGAACTCAAGTGGAATTTCTGACTCTTGACCACATCCTTCCCCAGTACTGTGCTTAAGAGGCAAGTAGTCCTTTTAGGTGCAAAACCATATACATCCTAAAAGGACTACCTGTCTCAAGCGCAGTTCCTTTGATTTCTCTGAAGAGAAAGCAACTTGATAGCACTGTCTTAGTTCAGTTGCTGCCCTCTTAGAGCACAGAGTGATCACCAAGATGAACATTCTTTTCCACCTCACACTCACATGGAGGAAGGAACATACAGGAAGGTGGACGTCTGTGTCAGTGGAGAGCCCAGACTTTTAGCCTCTCTCAGAACAGGCTTGATCTACAAATTGTTATTACAAGAATCCTGCTCATGGAAACACAGATTTTCAATTTCTTGAAGATCTTCCAAGCCAGCCAGTTGTTGTTCTTTATGGAAAAAATGTCCTTCTTTGCCAGTATCAGTGAAAAACACAAGCAAAAAGAATGGAGCTTATTCTTAGTGGCTAAGAGTTATTTATTTCAGATCTCTGCTTCTTAGGGTATACTATAGAGTTAGTTAAATGGAAATTTCCAGCTACAGTATGTTTGGAGACAATCAGTCTAGATAGGTAAGAAAATTTCAACAGAGAGGCCGGATTGGGTGAAGAGGACTGGAAACAAGCTTTCCACAGGTTCTTAAGGCAAGTGATAAAGGTATGGTATTGCAAAAGATGGGGCTAAAAGAAAATATGAGAAACACACAAAAGGGTATCATTGGCTTGCAAAGAAATGCAACATATACATACATTTGTGTTTATGTATGTATGTGTTTATATACACAAATATTTTTTGAAAGTAAAGGCTATTTAAATTGCAAAAATTAGAATGCAGAGAGAATGACTGCTATTTTTGTTTTGCATTTAATGGGCATTGATTTCAGACTGTTGGACAATGGTGCTCATCCTCACTTTGTGCAAGCAGGACAGTTGCAGGGTGAACTTGATGTATAATTAATCAGTTTGACTCTTAAGCTCTTTTTGTGATTGAACAGCAGGAGCCAAGCATGCTCCTATTTACTTGTCAGTTTTTCTGCTAGACTATGAAACCACTTTGCTGGGGTTTTATAGTGAGATATGTCTCACTGATCTATGTCCTTGGTTCCTAGTGTGGTGCTTGATGCATAGTACAACTCAGAAGAGGTTTGTTGAATGAATGAAGTTAAGTTACCATCAGACTTTAAGCGGGGTCATTTCTACTGGGACAGTTTTGGTCAACCGTGGCCCCCATCTTATTCTACAGCATTTGACACAGATGTTCACGTGTTCTTTGAGTCACTTTCTTAGCTTGGCTTGCTGGCCACTTGCTCTTGGTTCCCTCCTAAATCACTGGCTATTCTTGTTGCGTCTTCTCTCCGTAACCCTCTTCCTCATCTGTGACTTTGAAAGACACAAGAATCTGTCCACAGAAAGTGCTATGTCTCTCTTTCTATAGTCATTTCTTGTGTGAATATATGGCACTGGCTCTGAATGTCATCTATACTTCTTCAGATCCAAACTCTCTTTAATTCCAGAGACTCAGAAATCTAACTTCCTATACAATATTTACACATGATTGTTGAATTGGCATCCCCAATTGAACAAACAGAAAATAGACTGTTTTGATATCTAGCACCATCTCTACCCCCAAATCTGCATCTTCTCTGATATTCCTTATTTAAGTAAGTGGAACTTTTATTCACCCAGTCTCTCAAGTCCAAAACCTTGAAGTCAGCCTCCCCACCCCATTTCTTTCACACAAATTCATCCACTAGTTATGTCAACTCTACTTTTGGAATATATCCAGAATCCCACCTATACTATCCTTTCTCTATTGCTATTTTCTTACTTTAATCCACCATTAGCTCTTAGTTAAGCTTAATTAATGTAATAACTTCCCTATATGCTCTCATAATTCTTAATTCAACTTGCTCTCCATCACTTATTCTCTTCCTCATGTAGCAACCAGAGTGATTCTTGTAAAATATAAATGATGCTGTGTCATTTCTCATCCCTCAGCCCTTCAATGAATGATCCTCATACTTGGAGTAAAAAATGGGCTTGCCACCTTCTGCATAATCTGGCTACCTCCTGGATGTCACTCACCGCCTGTTTTCCTCATTTCTCACTGCAAAGAATGTATCTATCTAAAGATCTTGTTTCTGCCGGTTTCCTTTTGCTGGAAAGTCATGTTCCTAGAGTCTCGTGAACTCTTTTCCATTTTATTCACTGTGCAGCCGTACAACTGGGTCTGTTCTCAGAGTGGGAGAGGATTACTGGGCTCCCACATATTTCATTAGGATTGCTTTGGAAATGAGGGCGCTTGGATTCCCTGCTGCCCTTGTTTTATTTGGGACTGTGCAACAAGGACAGGGACAGGAATAGGCCTGCAAAGGCGATTAACATGCAGCATGCACAGCTAATTTTACAAGCCTGGAGTCTCTTTAAGTGTCCTCCCTGGGAGTGTTTCCCTCTGAATTAGAAAGCTCTAGTTTTAGCTTGATGAACTGGTTTCCGGTAAATTCAGTTGTTCTAGCCCCTGCTGGAACTCGAGTGATGGATATTCAGAGCAGAGAATGTGGCTGTTAAAAATGACATCGTGAATAGGGTTGCCAGATTGAGTAAGTAGAAATATACAATAGCCAGTTCAATTTGGTACTTCAGATAAAAAATGGATAATTTCTTAGTACAAGTATGTTCCAAATGTTACATAGATCCTCTAAAAAATTACAAAGGACATTTATAATTTTAAAAATATTGTTTATCTGAAATTCAAATGTGATTGGACATACTGTATTTTATCTGGCAACCCTAATCATGAATAATTAAAAGTTGATATTACTGTGTTGTTCAAAGGCAATAATTTGATTACTAATTAGGTTCACTGAAATCAATAGATATATTAGTTATTTGTCCTCATTTTTTAGGAGAATTTCATCAATAGAGTAAAATATGTATTTTATCTTTTATATTGTGGAAAAATCAGAATATTCATATAGACATAGATATTTGTCATCTGTATGATAATTTGCTATACACGTTTAGAACATTTGTTTTTATTTAATGCATGATTGAAGACTGAAGCCTAAATATGAAATTCTTTATTTTATTAAACTAGTATACATAATAAACATAGTAGATTAAGTAAGCTTGGGAATTTTATAAATAAAACTATTTCCTGATTATATAAATGATATATGTTTTTTATAGAACATTTAGAAAATACATAATGATATTTTAAAAATAAGCCTATAATGTTTTTTATCTATTGTTTTGTGGAAAAACTTTTAAAAATATGTTGGGATTATGTCATAATATAATTTTGTTGCCGTTAGAAATTTATCATTACAACATGTATCCATTTTATTTCATTAAAAGCATTTATGAAACATTTTAATAAAGATGTAATATTCTTTTTCCTTTTTGTTTTGTTTTGTTTTTTCCTGTTCCAATGTTAAAATGAGGATATTGGTACATAATTGTTTGAATCCCTGGGTATTTTCTTTGGATTTATTTCTGGAAGTGCAGTTACTTGATCTAAAGATCAAAGTATCTCTAAGACATGAGCTGCTTGTTGCCAGTCTTGTGGAAGCCTATATACTCTGTGCTTTATGTTTCCATATTCTGGCCAGAGGGACCCCCCCTGGTCTTTTTTGCCCTCCCTGCCTCTACTCACTTCTTCCCCTTGGGATAGGTGTGACTTATCTGATGGATAAGATTGAAAGCAGGAAGTATGAGTCAATTCCTTCTAAATTCTGTTTCTTTCAGATCTAACTATCCAACAGAAGGCACTTTTGCCATGTGGTTAGATTACCAGGGTAGACTCTGCCTGGATGCGCATGCCTGCAGTTGTTCATTCTGCTAATGAGGAAGTTGAAAATTGAAGACAATATTAAGGAGCCCATTTTGACTATTCATTTAATTTACACCCTCCTATCTAGTGATTTTAAGTAATACCTCTGACATCTGGTCTTTACCTTTCTGACATTCATGTCTAATTCTTAACTAGTTCCAAACTCAAACTGGGGGGAAAGATGTAATTAATTATCTCAAGGTAAAACCCCCAATACAAGTTCACTGACCAAATAACACGAGGAGAGTGAGATTTTGGGTACTGCTAGCATTACCTTAAGGCATTACAGCTTTTGTTGTGTAGATCTTGCAGGCTTTGACCTTTCATCTTGGCAGTTTGGATGGTGTGTAATGAGGTTGTACAGCTGGAATTATTAATTAGCATGGGTCATACAAGTTTTGGTAACTATGAATTGTGTGGTCCTCTATGTCTTACTTTGATCTCATTTACACAGGTATGGTTTGGATGAGATGAAATTCCATCTTGCTAGGAAAAGAGTCTCTCAGTTCCTGCTAAAAGGTCATTTTAAAATCACTGTATAGACTTTTAAAGAATTTTCTGATAAAAGCCTTTTTCCTCCTCTCTACAGGGGAATTTTTTAGAATGGACAGCAGTCCAAGAGCAAACACTTCAAAGATAGCTTCGGTCTGCAAGGAGTAGACAGTACCAGAAGACCAGTTTCATCAGCTCACTCCTGCAAGTCTGGAGACAAAACACATTTTTCATGAATTTTTCACTTCCCAGCTCTTTCCTTCGTCTTCTTAGTAGACACCATTTTTAGCACTCCTAACTCTGGTGCTCTTAGATTTATAGACAATTCTAATGTCTGAACTGTGAGAAAGAAATTTATGTGTTTCAACTTCATTCACAGGACACATTGAGGTTTTGGAGGATTCTGAAGCTTAAGGGAAACGACAGAAAATTATGAATATAAAATTAGGCATGAAAGTGAATATTAAGAATGAGAAACAAAGTCCCAACAGATTTTGAGGAACTTGGATATCCAGATCTCTTTTTCTGAAGCCTCCTTGTCAATTTACCAGAAATGCTTACCTTGAAGTACTTCCTGACTGCTATAGGAAATATTCCAAATTTCAAGCTTTTGCTTCTCCTTCCCTCTCAGAACACTCTGTTTCTCCAGAGCTCATGATGTCAGGCCCCGATGCTTACACTTAGTTAATCTCCATCAGTCTACCTCTGCTTTCTTTGGAGTCTGTCCTTCCAGGACCCATTAGTTATCTGAGAGAACACCGCCCTCTTCTGAAGGGATGGTAACACTCTTTAGGGAGGTGACTCTCCCCACTCAGAAAATTCTGAAATTCCTCATCAAAAGCAGAAGCTTGGTCTAACACAAAACAAAGGCGCTCCATTCTGCAGAACTTATTCTGGCGTTATGGGCTAAGTTGTATCCTCTCAAAATTCATATGTGGAAGCTCTAACCCTCAGTACCCCAGAGCAAGACTGTATTGGGGGATAGGGCCTTTAAAAAGGTAATTAATGTTAATTACCATCATTAGGGGTAGCCCTATTCTAATATGACTTCGATCCTTCTAAGAGATTAGGGCACAGGCAGACACAGAGGGAAGGCCATGTGGAGATACAGCAAGAAGAGGGTTATCTGCAAGCCAAAGGGAAAGGTCTCAGAGGAAACTAACCCTACTGATACCTTGATCTCTAGCTTCCAGCCCTTAGAGTTGTGAGAGAATAAATTTCTGTTGTTTAAGACACCCAGTCTGTGACACTTTGTTATGGCAGCCCTAGCACATCCATGTATTTGGATAGAGGCCAAAGGAGGGTCATTGCCTTATGATACGATTGCATCCTAAATTGAGCAGCTTCTAAGATTACAAGAATGAGGGAAGCAAGGGTTTATTCTGAGTGTCAGGAGCCCATGGCCCCTGTGTTGCAAAGAGCTATTTTGAAGCACTTGGTCAATTCCATGTGAGCAGCTCCCAGTGGCAGCTCCTTGTCCTCAGTCTTGCACTTCGCTGACTTGCATTCCAGTTGGCTGCAAACTCATTATAACCATACCTCCTGCTGACTTTTCAGATCTCAGCCCTGGTAGGGGTAACCACTGACTACAGGCAGTGACTGTTTTCTAACTGTGCCGCCTACTGATCCCTTCTCCGTAAATTCATGCTTAATCACCTGCTACTCAGTGAAATGCTGAATTGTTCAAATAAACATTGCTGGGAAAGCTAAGATCAACAATTTAGGCCTGTGTGTTAGCAGCCACCTCCAAAAGAGAGCAGGGAGGCCCAGGCTTCTGGTCTTAGCTCTGCTGTCGCCGTCCCTGGTTATTCACTGCTTCCCCACACCCTTCACCGCCGTTCTCCAGTGGGTTCATCACTTCCTCTTTGAGATTCCCATAAATTAATTCTAGGCTTCATCCTAACCTGCTACTTCCCACACTATATTGTGAATGTTTATTCAAAGGTGTCCCTCACTAGACTGCCAGTTTCTTTAACTCATGGGCTATGTCCAATTCATCTCCACATCACTGGGGGCAATCACGGTGCCTGTCACAGTGCAGGTGCCAAAAATTGAGCCTCAGGATAGCTCTTTATGTGAAAAAAATTATGTTTACATAGCATTGACCAAGAGCATATTGTCATAGGCTTTGCCCTCTGTTTTTCCTTTAGGTCATTTCTATTCAACCAACTTGTGTTGAGTACATACCAGGTGCCAGGTGCTGTGTCAGGTTTCAGGGATAAGTTGATGAAACTGACTCAATCACTGATTGCCCCCAGGAACTTCCAGTCTACCAGAAAGAGAAGACAAGCGCCCACATAACTGTGACACAGTGGGTGCTGTGTCCATCATAAGAGGAGTAGGAAGAAAGCAAAGCACTGTGCCCTGAGAGTCCAAAAGGGAGAAGGTGAGAATGAGGTTTATAAAGGGTGGCAAGAGAATTTGCCATTGGGATGAATGAGTGGGAGATAAGATATATTAGTTTGCCAGGGCTGTCATGACAAAGTACCACAAATTGAGTATCTAAAAAACCAGAAATTTATTGTCTCATTGTTCTGGAGGCTGGAAGCCTGACATATAGGTGTCAGAAGGGTTAGCTCCTTTGGGGGCTGGGAGGGATAATCTGTTTTATGCCCTTGCCGGGTCTTTGGTGGTTTGCTGGCAGCCTTCAACATTTTTTGGCTTGTAGAAGCATTATCTCAACCTCTGCTTTTATCTTCACTTGGTGTTTTCTCTGTGTGCATTTCTCTGTGTCTAAATTCCCCTTTTAATAAGGATAACAGTCATATTGAACTAGAGGCTTACCTTGCTTCAGTACGACCTTATCTTAACCAATAACATCTGCAATTATGTTCCAAATGAGGTCACATTCTGAGGTAGTGGCGGTTAGAACTTCAGTATATGCATTTTGGGAGGGACACAATTCAACCCCTAACAAGTAGGTTTTCAGGAAGCAAGGACTAGAAGAGGAGCATAAGAAGGAAAACTCTCCAGGAAGCAAGTACTATGTATACTTCGAATAAGCAAGTTTCTGAATTACTCAGTCTCTGACCATTCTCTTTACTACCGCTTTCTCAACATTTTACTTATTTAGTTCCCTTTGTCAAGAATGTCGTCCTTTCTCCTTGCCTCCTCCTCCTTATCCCAGAACTACCTGTTAAATCCTATCTGACTGTGACACTAAGAGGTACACACTGCGACACTAAAAGGTACTATTTTCTGTACAATCCAGTTTCCGTGCTTTAGAGAACTCACTCTATTTCTTAGCCGTGCTTCTCCATACGAGACACAATCTCATTAAAACCAAAAGACATATGTACTTCCTAAGCACACACCCTACTATTTTCTGCACTTTACACCATACTTAATGTACCTAAGGCCCCAGAATTTTCCACCCAAAAGGTTCCATGTCTGCTTCTGATCCCTGCTTGGAGAGCCTTCCTAGGCCAGGCATTCAGAGGGCACGGACCATGCTGCCAGAAGCCACATTCCTAGAAGGTGGTGGTGGGAAGGGAAGAGAGGGAGCTTTCTTTAATTGTGCTGTTCTCCCATCTGTCAGTGGTAGAGAAGTGGTTGCCTGTAAGAACCAGGTCAAGCACCACTTTCATTTTCTCAGAGAAGCCATTCCTGATCCTCTAGTCTCATTCAAATAATGCTAAGATCCTACCGCCTGCCCCACACATCAGCCTTTGTTTCTACTGTCCTGGCCAAGCATTTCCTTGGAATCTCTCTGAAACCACTTACTACATTTTATCATAGTCATATTCGTGTTTGTTATATTTCCCCTTTATAATAGTTAATTTATGTATCAACTTGACTGGACTAAATAATGCCCAGATAGATGGTAAAATATTATTTCTGGGTGTGTCTGTGAGAGTGTTTCTGGAAGAGATTAGCATTTGAACTGGTTAGACTGAATAAAGAAGATCCACCCTCACCAAGATGTATATTGGGGATAATTTCTCGAGGGCCTGGATAGACCAAAAAGGGGGAGGAAGGGTGAAATAGTTCTCTCTGCTTAAGCTGGAACACCCATCTTCTCTTGCCTTTGGACATCCCCTTTCCATAAAGTCATGCTTAATCACCTGCTACTCAGTTAAATGCTGAATTGTTCAAATTGTTCAAATTGTGTGTTAGCAGTTAGCAACTCTCAGAGGTCTTTGACTTTGGTCATCAAGCTCTGGTCTTGGGTCTTCGGACTTGGACTGGGATTTATGCCATTGGCTTCCCTGGTTCTCAGGCATTTGAGTTTGGACTGGAACTATGCCATGGATTGAGGGACTTCTCAGCCTCCACAATCACATAAGCCAATCCCTCATATAAATCTCTTTCTGTATTATATCTATAAATGTCCTATTGGTTCTATTTCTCTGGAGAATCCTAACTAATACATAGTCCTCCTTTTCTGTTCCTATACTCACTGTTATCTTTTTCCCTGAATTAACCTCTAAGCTACTTAGAAGCAGGGACTGTGCATTCTCATCTTTTTATGTAATGCAGCTAAATATGTAGCTACTAAGCAAATATTCTTTAAATACATTCAGAGACTCCTGAGTGAAATATGATATTTTGTAGACTCTGGAAGGAAGTTAGTGTAGTGGAAACAGCGTGATTTAGAGTTGGACCATTCTGGATTGTGCTCCATCATTTTGTATGAGGTAATGGGGTAGGATCACTTATGAATTCTTTTAAAACTTAGTTTTTTCCCCTTTATGGAATGACAGCCTCCAGTAGGAATAGCTTAGTTAATCATGCTCCTAGAAAGACAAAGCACAAAATAAGTATGAGAAGCATCTTGCCAACCTGCTTAAGATTTACTGGAGGAAAATTTACATGTACAAGTATTCAGACCCAGCTCTAAGATCTGAGTTAGGAAACCTAGGGTGGCTCTTATTAATCTGTCCTTTTGTAAATAGCACTAAGTGATTCTGCTATGCAGGCAAATTTGGGAACTGCTGTTCTTCTTCTTTTTTTTTTTTTCAATTTTTATTTTAAGTTCTAGAGTACATGTGCAGGATGTGCAGGTTTGTTACATGGGTAAACGTGTGCCATGGTGGTTTGCTGCACTGATCATCCCATCACCTAGGTATTAAGCCCAACATCTGTTAGCTATTCTTCCTGATGCTCTCCTTCCCCCATTCCCCTCCCACCACAACTGACAGGCCCTAGTGTGTGTTGTGAAACCACTATTCTTGACTATTCTCATCGATCTTAGAATCTCTCATTAGATAATGGGCAATGAGGATCTCTGGTAGAGACTTATAATCTTTAATAAACACAAAATCCTTTAGTCACAGATTGCTTCACGAGGCTTATGTTTTGTGAAACATGCTTTGGAACTGCTATAGGAAATATTCCAAAATTCAGTAAACTTGTATTTGATAACTTTTCCACATTTAACTACTAGGCACAATAAAATAGGTAGATTCTTTACTGGGAACCAACCAGCAACAACAGCAAAAAAAAAAAAAAAAAAAAAAAGCCAAGTTACATTAAAAAAAATTTATTGTACAACATAGTGATTATAGTTAATAACAATAACAATGTACTCTATTCTTGAAAATTGCTATGAGAGTAGATTTTAAGTGTTCTTACCACAAAACATAAATATGTCAAGCAATCCATATGTTAATTAGCTCATTTTAGACATTCCACAATGTATACATATTTCAAAACATGTTATATATGATAAATATATAAAATTTTTATTTAATTTCAAAAATGAATAACACAAAAGTAAAAAATGGAAAAATCCGTAAGTTTCTCACTCATTTGAATTAAGATTTCTGGTTGTCTAGTAGACACAACTACTTGTCTAGCTTGTTGATTCCTTAATTTCAGCAAAATTTCTTGTCCTAGTTCTACCCTAGATAATTGCTTCCAAAACAAAGTAAAACACACACTAAGGACTAATGATTTCTTTTGGGTCAGTTACATCTCTTCTGATGGGGCTTCCCAAGACTGAAAACTGCATCAGCTTGAATTCCTCCTTCATCTTCAATATCCAAGTGAGCACTCAGATTTAAATAAGAATTTCAATATCCAAATCAGCAATATCCAAGTAAGCACGCTGACAATTATTCCTTCATACATTGTTCAGGCACTGTCCCTTTTCCTCCTTTTCCACAGCTACCCATTCATACCTCTACCGTCCACTTGCATTACCTATTATTTGTGAACTAAATTCATATTTTGAACTTCTAACCCCCAACGTAATTGTATTTTGAGAGAGAGCCCTTAGGGAGGCAATTAAGATTAGATGAAGTTACAAGGGTAGGGCCACAATTCAATAGAACTTGTGTCCTTATAAGGAGGAAGAAACAACACATCGCTCTCTTTCTGCCTGCACTTTTGCACAGAGGAAAGATGATGTGGGAACAAAGCAAGAAAGTGGTCATCTGCTAGCCAAAGAATGAGGCCTCACTGGAAATCCACCTGGCTGGCACCTGGATCATGGACTTCTTGCCTCCAAAATTTGAGAAGATAAATTTCTGTGGTTTAAGCCATCCATACTGGTATTTTGTTATGGCAGCACTAGCTGACTAATATACTGTTTGTCACTGTGTGCTTGAAGGAAACAGCTCCCCTCTTTCCAGACCATCCTGCACAGGTTTGCACAATCAGCACAGATATTATGTTAGTTTTCTATTACTACATAACAATTTGCCACAAACCTCGTGGCTTAAGCAATGCCCATTGATTATCTCATAGTTTCATGCATCAAGAAAGCAGGCACAGCTTAGCTATGTCCTTTACCCATAGTCTCACAAGGATTAATCAAGGTGTTGGCAGGAACTACAGTCACATCAGAGGTACAGAGTGCTTTTCCAAGCTCACATGACTATTGGCAGAATTTATTTCCTTGCAGCTGCAGAACTTATGGTGGCTCTTTCAAGCTCAAAAGGAATATCTGAAGCTAGTAGTCTCTTTTAAAGAGAATTTGATTAGCTCAGGCCCACCTATATACTATTCCTTTTGATTGACTCAAAGTCAACTGGTTAAGGCCCTTAATTACATATGTAAAAATTCTTACCAAACTCAACAGTAGGACATTATACAGGATGTATACAACAGGGATCTGTTAAGAATCTTGGAGAGCACTCTAGATTTTTGCCTACCATAGACATGATTTCCTTGATTACTGTTCAGCACTAAAGGCTATGCACAAAGTATGAATATGAAGTCCCTGCTGAACTCAAGCTTAAAACAGTATACAAATGAAAATACAGCAATGCATGCCTACATCAAATGCCAGAGGAGTGGTACAAATAGTCAGGGCGGTAGGAGTACTGAGAAGCTCTCTGTAACCAGACTAAGGTTTCTTGGAGAACGTTAATTATTAGCTGGTCCTTTGAAGATGAACTGAATCTAAACTATCAGGAGGGATACCTGTGTTGTCAGTGTATAATATTTATTTTACTTCATACTGTCTACTTTTATTTATAACATTTTTATTCAGTTGAATTAAATGTTGCTAAATGGTCCTTTACCATAACTTTTTTTATTGTTTGCCTACAATTTACCTGTCTCTACAATGCAGTCTTCTTAACCTGTTGTTTTATTTGGAAGGTTCCATTTGGAGATTAAACAGCAAGGCAGAGGGATTAGTATATCAAGTTAGCCGTTACTCAGTTAGCCATTAATTCATCAAGCAAGCTGGTCACTTTTTCTTTCTGGCTCAAAATGACTTTATTTGTAAGTTGAGGCTTCAAGATGGAGTAATTTATAATGTCCCTTTTGGACTTACTTTGTTACCTAGAATTTTTGGCATCCCAGGATAAGATAGATTTCCTTTTAAAATGCATTTCTACGGTATTTGCACTTCTACTTCAGAACCCTCACCTAACTTATAATTACCCGTCAAAAGTTTTTCCTCACTAGATTTTAAAGTGTCTGTGGTCATGGCATGTATCTTGTTCACCACTGTATTTTAGCACCTGGCCCAGTGCTTGATATGTAGTGGGTTCTTAATAATTCTTTATTGACTAAATGAACAACAATTGATGACTGTCTCACAAATATGCTCCTATTTTCATATGTTTAGTCAACATTTTAAATAATCAGGCATTGATGAAGTATTTTCAACATTATGTGATTGAGACCAGTTTATAAACCCTACCTATCAGAATATTATAAAAATATTGACTTTGTTTTTTCTCATGGGCTGAGGATAGCTCCTGGGAGCCCAAACTGTAGAGTACACTGAAGCAGGCAGTCTTGGGGCCAAGTGGAGTCTTCAAGTATGCTAATTCGGGATAGTCAGAGGAATCATAAGAAGAATAGTGCTATTGAGAGAAACCAAGGTTGAATGCTAAAAGGCGGGATAAGTGACAAATTCAGGAGAAAGGCAAGGATAAAAATAGGGAAATGATAGTGAGTTTCATGGACTGATGGAAAGCAGTAGAGAATCAGCTTTAAGGAAGGGATTCAGGAGAGTGGTTTAGAACTGAAAGAGTGAACAACAAGAATGTGCTAGCTCTCCTGTTTTATATCGTACCAGGTGTGCCTGCAGGTAGAAGGGAGACTGGGTTTTGTGATAGGGGAGATTTTATGTTCTAATTGGATTCCTATTTTTTTGTTTTTTGAGACAGAATCTCGCTCTGTCACCCAGACTGGAGTGCAGTGGCTGGATCTCGGCTCACTGCAAGCTCCGCCTCCCAGGTTCATGCCATTCTCCTGCCTCAGCCTCCCGAGTAGCTGGGACTACAGGCACCCACCACCATGCCCGGCTAATTTTTTGTATTTTTTTAGTAGAGACGGGGTTTCACCATGTTAGCCAGGAGGGTCTCAATCTCCTGACCTCGTCATCTGCCCACCTCGGCCTCCCAAAGTGCTGGGATTACAGGCGTCAGCCACCATGCCCAGCCTCTAAGTGGATTCGTTTTATGGATTTATAGGATAATATTCCCTGATATCTACAATGCTCAACTTAAAAAAAGGGCCATAACCAGATAATCCATTTATAATTCTGTTTTATTAAGAAACTAAAACTTTTCCCCATAGATCCAGTGCTAAGTGAAGGTTGATTAGATTTCTCAAAATAATTTAAGAGCACTATCTAATATGTGTTTTTCTGAGAATACTATAGAAATGCTTATGTTTTCTGAGAAATCAAGCATATTTTATCTTTTCAAAGTGTTTTATAGGAAATAATTATAATATATGTATTAGGCTTACCAGTTTCTTTGTCATAAATAACTTAATATCTTCTGTAATTCACTTAGCACTGATCTGCTTGAAATTATGATTTTTTAAAATTTCTTCATCTTGTGGGAGTAACTGTTAATTTCTATTTTAAGCTTCTATTTACTATTAAAATTAGGACAACTTGTTCAAGGTTTGTAGTTTTTATCTTGAATAAATATTGCTAAACTTTCATTGAACAACTTGGCTTAACTTCAGTTTTGGAAAGTCATCAAAATCTTTCCCTTCCTCTTTTATTTCATCAGATCTAAATTCATTTTTATTTTCCTCCTTTATGTATTATTTCATTAGATATCTCTTTTCCCAGATATCAAGTTAAATATTTTTAATGGTAGTTAATTTTAAATAGCACAAATACTATGCTTTTTTATTCAGGAGCATTGTATATATGTGTAGTGTAAATTTGGTCCCATATTAAATTATGACCATACTCTTTCAGTTTTAGGACTGTGAAGGAGCTTTCGAAGTTATTCCAGCCACTTTAACTTACAGATAACGAAAAAGAAGTCCAGAAAGTGTGTCCAACATATCATGACAAGTTAAAGCTGAGACATATGCGGAACTCTAATGTCTTAATTCTCTGTTCACTGACTTTTTGATATACTACACTACCTTTTGCCTCCAGCATTTGTTTTCTTTAGATTCTAGGCTGGACTTCTTTCCTATGCCCAAAGAAAAATCTTATGTATAATTTTATATAAATATCATTATTTTAAAAATAGTCAACTAAATACCCCAGAGGGCTTAGCAGGCTTGTTAGATGGAAAGGGACATAAGATCATGTGTTCCCTCTCAAACTTTAAACAAGCTAATTTGTAGTAATATTGTTTTATAAGGATAAGCAGATATTAAGAAGGATTAAATAATTAGTCCAAGAATACTGAGACCATTAGCAGCACAGAACTTGTTTCTATAGCTGCCCACCCTGAACACGTGAAGATTTATAACCACACTGTTGAGCTGTTTATGCTCCTAGAAAAAAATATGAGGCTTAGCCATGTTAACGTGTAGTATATGAGAATGATGGAGCTGGAAAATGTGACATTGTAGGTTTAGGTACTTCCACATGATGGAGGTTACTTAGATTTTAATTATTCATTCAACAAGCATCCACTGAGTTGCTATGGTCAGGCAGATAAGGATGAAAGATATGATCCCCATCCTCTAGATGCTCCTAATGTGAGGTGTTAAAGGAAGAGGTGATAGAAAGGAGGCTGGAGGGGAGAATCAAGAAATAACTGATTCCTTTCTGGAATATTTGGAAGAAGCAGCAGCATGGGAGTGATTTTTTCTCTCTCTTTGTGTTCCCATCCATCTGAGTTTATTGTTCCTGTGCCATTTCTTCCTTCGCTGCCCACTGTCCTTGTAGTTCCCTGATTACTCTCATCCTTGCCAACCTTGTTGTACTTCTAAAACTATTTATTATAATTGTTCCTTGGAAGAACTTGAGGTACTGTGCTAAGAACCTTCATGTTTTCCAAGGAAAGTACTGTAAAAATTGCACATAAACAAGAGTTATTGTTTTAGACAAGTTCGTCCAAGCCAAATCATCCATGCTACCAATTTCTGGCCCAGCCCTATCGCTAACCATCCATCTTATTTCTGTTTGAGGCTCACGCGTATTTCTTACCTTATCCTATTTTCTTCTCTCCTCATCTTCTGACATTTTCGGTTCTTGCCAAATATGTTTTGATTAAAGGTTGCATAGGTTTCTACCTGGTCTGTGATGTTGCCTTCTATACAGCTGTGATTCCTGTTGAGTACTGACGCTTTACGGTGGGAGGTTGGTAACAGTATATTTCCTGGTCTTTTTCTGAAAGGTTTTGCTATTAATGCAACTGCTACTCAGACCTGAATAACTGGTTAAAGCACATGGGTCAATTTGTCCTCAGTGAATGCAATTTTTTTTTTTTAATGATGGCAGTGGGGAATATGAGAGAAAGGCTGTGGGCCTTGGAGTTCAGAGCTAAGTAATGGCTACAGTTTCATGTTCTCTCCCTTAGTTCATTGGGAAGTAAGCATAATAGCCCACTTTTATGTGTGTTCTGGATACTCTTCAAAGCTGTTTACATGGATTAACACATTTAGTCTTCATAGTAATACAAGAAGCAGATACTGTATTCCCACTTCACAGATGTGGAGACTGAGGCTTATTGAATTTAAATTAAATGGCTGACTTAGTCACAACTATTAACTGTCACTATAAAGCCTGTTCAGCCTGTCTTTGAGGCTTGAGCTCCAAATCACTGTGTTAAGTTTGGATCTTCCTTCATTTTAATGGAGTTCACCTTTATTATTATTATTTTAAAATAAATTTCATGTTTTTCTCCACTCTTTCCATTCACACCACAGGAGACTTATATAATGCACATTTCAAATGTATATCCTGTTAAAAGGTACCAGGTTTCTTTACAAGAAAGAACACCCACTAACTTAATTTTAGACAGAACATTAAGCCATATGACCTCCAGAACTCCTTCCATCTGTGACAGTCTGTGATTTCAGAGAGGGATCTTGCTCTTTAGAGAAGCATTCTAACCAAAGACTACCAAAAGAATGGGACAACTGTTAGCCTGAAGGGCGTAGGTTGTCTTAGGGTCTCAGAGAGTCTCACTGTATTAACAAAGAGAGAACTATGCTCTGAACCTATAGTAACTAATACATTAGCTCCCACTCTATAGACAATGTCAGAAGATCTGTGTCCAAGTCCCTACTGTGCCGCTTATTAGCTGCATAACCTCAGACAAGAAATTTTACCTCTGAGAGCCTAATTTCCTTTTGTGTAAAATTAAAATAAAGCGACATATCTCAGAACTGATAAAGTGTTAGTGAAAAACCTCGAGTACAATGTTTGCTGTATACCCTAGGTCTTGTGCTTCCCATATTTAGAGTCAGGCCACTCAGTTGGCTGCTTTTCTCAACCATGACTTAATATTTCAAGATGATGCTTATTTCTTAAAATTTCATTAATTTGAAAAGTCATGACCATTGCTGCTAAGATATGGTATATATTTTCACAAAGACAAATCTTTCTCAGTCAATGGACAGCTCATAGAATTTCAAAATGGTGAGTAATCTGAGAGGTGACACAATCAAGTCCCATTATTTTTCAGCACAAAGAGGTTAAATGGCTTTCCCAAGATTACACAGAAAATTGGTGGTCAAGTCAAGGCTAGACTTTCTTTTTTCCTAATCCCAGGCCCAGTGTTTTTGCTGCAAGATTCTAATAAACTCAAGATGAGGGTTAAAGTTAGAGGGAAGGCTATTCAACTACATTATAAAAGAGACATTTTATGTGTACTTTATTGTTTCCACCTAAATAATTGCTTATACATGAAATATTATTGGTAGCGAGGAATTAGACCAAAAAGCAAAACAAAACAAAACAAAAAAATAGGTTATACCGTCCGGCAAAGCTGGATTTAGGACATTTATTTGCTATATGACCTTGAAACTCCGTAAGTTTCAGTTTCCTTATCAGCAAAATGGGGATAATGATTATAGCTTTCTAGTTATTAGGAGGATTAAAGGAGATATTATATATAAATCACTTAGTGGAGTGTCTAGTGCATGGTTGTGATGTCATAAATGTTAACTTATAGCGGTAAAATAAACTCAATGTGAACAATTTCAGCCATTACCACAGCTATCCCTTTCAAGGGTGGATTCATCCCAGTAGAACAAAAATGGCTTGTTTTTTAGTGAAAGTTAATAAATTTTAGGACCAAACAGACATACTAAGTTAGGCAAGATGTCCATTGACTACAACACGTCCACACTACTGACTGATTTAGGGAGCTCTCCTGAAGCACTCAGCGGGTACTCAGTAGTGAACCAGTCCTTGAAGTTATAGTGCATGGGACTTTATTGACTATGACCAGAGAAGAGGTATAATTCTTCACCAGAAGGATCTTTATGCCATAAAATATGAGTAGATACACTATGTGGTTAGTCTATGTACTACGAAAGCTTAAAAGAAGGATTAATGTCAAATAATAGCAATACTCTAAATGGTTGGATAAACCTAAAACTAGAGACAATTCCTATCTGTCAATTCTCCTACTTAAAGGGCTACTGGCTGGGTGTGATGGTTCATGCCTGTAATCTCAGCACCTTAAGAGGTTGCGATGAGCGGATCACTTGAGTCCCTGAGTTCAAGACCAGCCTGGGCAACATAATGAAACCCCATCTCTACAAAAAATACAAAAATTAGCTGGGCATGGTGGCATGCACCTGTAGTCCCAGCTACCTGGGAGGCTGAGGTGGAGAATTGCCTGGGCCAGGAAAGGTAGAGACTGCAATGAGCCCTGACGGTGACACTGTACTCTAGCCCTGAGACAGAGTAAGACCCTGTCTCAAAAATACATACATACATACATACATACATACATACATACATACATACGAAGGGCTCTTATGCTATCAAGACTAGAGATATGCAAGAGTGTCGACTGTTATTTTTAAGAAAGCCCATGGCTGAATGAGCTGAATGATATAATTGGGAGGAAAATTGTCTTGTTTTTTTCTATATTTTACTCGAATAATTTAATGTAGTAGCACATTTTTTTCTTATTAAGACTTTCTTGAATCAGAACACTGAAAGAAATATTTAAAATCATCCATTCCTCTTGAATGCTATTATATCTGGCATCTTAGGAATATAGGTTTTGCTATTTCAATGTGAATATTTTCTTAAAGTTGCAAATTTTATACTTCCTCATATACCAAAAAAATCTAGTTATCTTCTGAGCTAGATCTTAGGCAAATAACAGCCTCCTGACATCTGTTTGCAAATGCTTTCCTTTTGTTTACTTATACTAACTGTGTTGGTGAGAATTGGCATTATTATAACAAAACAATGGCCTGATTCTTTTAGTCTAGTGATAATGGAATCTAGAAGGAAGGGAAGATACACTGAAGGGAAAGTGGGGTCACCGTAAATTTTGTAAATTAATGTAGTATGGAATTTTGGAATCAGTTCCCAGAGTGTAAGTTGATCAGACACTGTAAGAATATATTATTGAAATATAATAAAGGATAGGTAGAAATTGGCATATATTTGACCATTTGTTCTTCCTATTTTTTGACAATATTTTAAAACAGTTCTTAAATATCATGTGCTAATAATATAATTTTTCAGCTCTGAGTAAAAAAAAAAAAAACAAATTTAGCAAAATTCTAAAAAGAGAGAAAGGAAGAAGGAGGAGGAGGAGGATTGGGAGAGGAGATGAAAAGAGAAAGAGAGAAATGCGTTAAGTGACACTTGGCCAATGTCCAGAGCAGCTACTCTCACTTTAGCTTTTATCCTAAAATCTCAAACTGAGAACAAAGAGTGTTTGACTGCTAACATCTCAGAAATAGGAAGGGATTTGAATCATTGACTCCTGAAGAAGGCATGCCATTCTGGGAGATGTCCCAGACCCTTTAAGAAGGGCCCATGTATCTGTTCATCTGTCAGCACACATTTCCCATGTCTGTCTTTCTGTTCAGAACAATGCTGTCCCTACTCGCCTGTTGTGTCTTAACTGTTTTTATTGCTGTGGAAATATTTCAGAATTTGGAATATTTCCACTTAACAATCGTGTCATCTTTAAGAAATTTGAACACTAAGAGTACATGTTATCTCCAGTTATGATGAGTTGATTCATTGCCGGATGCTAGTTAGCCAAAGATAGAAGCAACTTTTATGCAATTAATCATGTTTCCTGCAAACTCTATAGTAGTTTTCAAAAAAGGTACATTATATAAAACATTTCATCCTTTACTGTAAGCTTAATGTTTGAAGAGTGTCTCATGCTTCTTGGAGGAAGACGTGGCATATGTTAAAAAAATATAGATCTGTTAGTCCAAGATTTTTACAAAAGAAGTAGATGTTGCATGTGCAACTGAAGGAAAATCACTTGACATTAGTAGAGAGATCTGTTTAAGATTTGAGTATTTTTTGAATTAGAAAATAATCTCTAGTTATGCATTTTTTCTTATATAATAAGTTTGGAGTTAGGGATAATAGACTGTGTCCTGCATGTTGGAATCTGTGAATACTGTGGTTTGAGTGTGCCCCCTACATTTCATGTGCTGGAAACAAAATCCCCAAGTCAACAGTGTTGAAAGATGGAACCTTTAAGAGGTGAGTAGGTCATCAGGAGTCTACCTTCATGAATAGATTGATGCTGTTATCATGGGAGTGGGTTCCTGATAAAAGGATGACTTCGGCCCCCTTCCTCTTTTGCTCACAGTGTGTGTAGGACACACTACCACCGTGGGATGACACAGGAAGAAGGCCCTCACAAGCTATGGTCCTAGATTTCGGTCTTCCAGTCTCCAGAACCATGAGTCAAATACACTTCTATTGTTTATAAATCACCCAATCTGTGGTCTTCTGCTATAGCAACAGCAAAATGAACTAAGACAATGGTCCAGAACACAGCCAGGCTCTGAGTCTGACCAATGAGCCTCATCTTCCGATTGACCTTAGGTCAGTCTTATACAAGTTAATTTGGCATGATTTAGTTATCTTCTGTGAAGTGGGAAAATGAATTACATTCATTCAGGCACTATTTATGGGGTGTTCATCATGAGTCACAAATGATGTTAGGCATTGAGGATATAAAGATAAATAAGATAAATTCACACCCCTCAGGGAGCACAGATGATAAGTGAAAATAAACAGGCCTCTAATGCATGGGCCCAGTTCAGACTTTCTTCTAGTAGCTGAGTGATGCTGGATGAAGTACTCTGCCCTTTTGAGCCTGCTTCCTCATCTAAATATGGCAAGACACTGACGATACTTCTCTGAGAAAGTTGTCACTAAGGTCAAATAAGAATAGAATAATGTCTTATAAGTGATAGAGCACTAAATATATCAGAGTTATTTTAGGAAGAAAATATGACATAGTAGAATAGTCACAGGTTTGACTGAACTCAGTTCAAATCTCAGCTCTACCACTTAAAAGTTATATGAAATTGAGTTGTTATGAAGATTAAATATAACAATTCATCCATACACTCATCCATCCACCATCCATCCATCCATCCATCCATCCATCCATCCATCCATCCATCCAAGTTGTTAAGTAACTACTGTATATAAGATATTTTTCTAGAAATCATCTCAGAGAATGCTTTCTCCAAAGGGCCATACAGTAAATATTTTAGGCTTTGTGATCGACATGCTTTCTGTTGCAACTACTCAACTCTGCTGTGTAGTATGAAAACAGCTCTATAGAAAATTTATAAGCAGAAAAGTTTGCTATTTCCTGATACAACTTTGTTTACAAAAGCAGGTGGTAGGCTAGATTTGGCCTGTGAACTATAGTTTGTCCACCATGTCTGTTATAAATACTAAACATGGCCCTTAATCTCATGGTGGTTTTATTTTAGTGGACAGAATAGCAAAAGACAAGTAAACAAAAAAGTAAGATAATTGTAGATACCCTTTCTCTAACAAACTATAAAAATGACTGTTGTACCTCCCAGTACGTGACATAGGGTAGAAGCTTGGTGAATACTTACTGAGCTGATATATGCAGATATATTTGTTACTTATTCTGTACTCTCTGCAACTATATTTTCTTCAGTGTTGAATACACAGTTGGTTATCAACAAAAGGCTTTGGGTGAATTTGTAAATTCTCATTTGGAAGTTGTGTGCCTCAACAAGATTCCAAGGCCAAATATACTGCTAAATGCTCATATCTTGGAGCCCATTTATTATTTTCTGAACTATTGAAGGAATCAGTTGATGTTGATAGATTTCAGAGTGAACTCTGAGTTTGCATCAGTTCTGGGACTCTGTGAATAAGGTAAGGGCTAGCAGTCCCTAGCCTTTGAGAAGTACCCATGATGTCACCTGCAAAGGTTAAAAAAGTCTTAGGAGAAAGGCAAAGATGATTGTCTATTTTTCCAAACTTCTACTGAGGTCACTATATAAGGAAGAACTATCAAACAGATTAAAATTATTTTTCAAACTGTTTGTTTGTAGCAGGGTATGCTTTTGAACCTTCTATTGGTTTGAAAAGCTACAGGAATAAGGTAACCATGGGATCTCAGATTTTATAACTGCCCCATTTTCCAACTGTGCTGGATCTCACGTGACTGCACAATTCCCCCCCTCCCTTTTGTTCCTCCTCCTCCCCCTCAGAGGTACATGGGAATGGGGATACATAGGAACAGTCTCAGTTCTTTCCCACCTCACTGAAATCATAGAAAGTGGATAGAGACTGCTTTGATGGATTGCTAGAATTATACAATTGTTTCATTAAGAATACTTAGATATCATTCATTCCAAACTATTCATTTATAGATAAACAATTTCCCAGGGAGGTTGATGATTACATGGGCTTTGGAGTTTGAAAATTGGAAGTTATCAAATGTTTAAAATGGAATTAATTTCAACTTGAAAATAAATGACTAGATTGCTTTTAATTTTTATAAATAACAATATTTTTAGGATTCAAACACAATCACACATTATATAAACATATATATAGCCTAACTATGCCTGGTACGTTTAACTCTCCCTATCTCCCTATGTGGTGTGTGCTATTAGTATTCCCATTTTGCAGATGATGTAACTGAAGAAGAAAGGTTATGAAACTTCCCTGAGAACACAAAATAATAAATCTGTGAAGCTGGGTTTGAACCCAGGTATTCTGCTTCTAGAGGAAGACCCACATTATAATTTTTTAAACATGTATCCACTAATGATTTCTTCTTCATTTATTTTATTATATATTTTTTATTTTTCCATAAGTTTTTGGGGGTACAGGTGGTATTTGGTTACATGCGTAAGTTCTTTAGTGGTGATTTGTGAGATTTTGGTGCACCCATCACCCAAGCAGTATACACTGTACCATATCTGTAGTCTTTTATCCCTTGCCCCCCTCCAGTTCTTCCCCGCAAGTTCCCCAAATCCATTGTATCATTCTCATGCCTTTGCATCCTCATAGCTTAGCTCCCACATATCAGTGTGAACATATGGTGTTTGGTTTTCCACTCCTGAGTTACTTTACTTAGAATAATAGTCTCCAGTCTCATACAGATCACTGCAAATCCTGTTAATTCATTCCTTTTTATGGTTGCATAGTATAATTTGAAAAGCTATTTTTTCTCCTTCAGGTCTCACAACAACATAGTGAAACAACAACTGGACCTTAGTAGGATTGATATTTAAATACAGAATTGCTGAAATATAAATGCAAAATCTGAATGTGAGTCTCTTTTGGGCAATGATAATGTACAGCTGTAAAATATACAGCAAGATTTTTCTAGGCAACTCCTATAATTCTGGAACAGCTAGAACAGCCCCACTGATACCTGATTTATAGTTCATGGAAATAAGTTTTGAAGGCTGCGATTTGGCCGCCTGCATCTAAATCTGTGTGATAATGAGTCACATCGTGGATGCAATTCAGTGGTATTTGGAGAATTCATCTGTGAATTCTTGGCTGAGAGTTTCTCCAGAAGAGTACCAGGGAAAATTACATGTTTCCCTCTACTTGACTGATATCAGTACTTCTGAGATTAAGAAATTGTGAAAAATCTAAGGATTGCAAGGTAAGTAAACAATGTCTGGACACAGGACGGTCCAAGTTTGCATGATTACTATGATTTTTTATTTTCTAGAAAGAAGTCGAGTTACAGAATTGAATAAACTGAGAGCAAATCTAAAGTCCTACCATAATCTTTGAGGGCCTCCTGATCTCACTCTGACCTCTTTTTGGCCTCTCTCCCCAGTCCCTATCCCCACTTTCTAACTGCACAGGCTCCCTGCTCTTATTCTTCTGCTTAGACTTTGGCCATCCTTCCCTCTGCCCTGTGGTCTCTGCCCCAGCAGGTCCAAATGACTCACCCCCCACACTTCTTTCAGCTCTCTGCTCAAGTGTCACCCAATTAGAGCAGCCTTCCCTGACCACCATCCATTGGACTGGCACCCCACCCTAAGTCCCTCATTGTGCTTTTTGGTGCTTCATAGCCCTGTTATCATCTAACATTTATCTTGTGCCTTATTGTCTATTTCTGCCACTAGAGAGCAAGCTTAATGAGAACAGGGGCATTCTTTTTGTTGTTCACTGATGTTCAATCTCCATACTAGAAAAGTGCCCGGGGACCTAGTAAATATCTGTTGAATGAATGAGTCAATGGTGAAAGGAGAGCAATGTGAATGCATAGTAGTTCCTTTTAGACTTGTTGAGGCTCTGTTGAGAACCTAAGAGTGACCACTGGGTGGCCACAGCTGTCTTCACCAATCTCATGAAGTCACACTCCTTGCTGACCATACTGTGCCAGAGAGCTTGGCATGCTGTTGTTCTTCTGAGTGGAGGCCTTTGGGTTGTTTGTCTTACTTCTCATTGCTCAAGGGAAATGAACCTTTGAAAGACGTGGTGGCATCATATTTATCAGGGTGCTTTGGAGTTCATATTCATTCATTGATTTACCAAACATTTATGGAGCACTTACTGTGCTTCACATGCTTAAGGGTCAGAAATGAATGTCTTGGGTTCCCTGCTTCCAAGGAATTGTCTAAGGTCTATCAAAGAGGCAAGTGAAGAGAAAGTCACAATTCTGGATGATTAGCACTCTGTAAAGACAGGAAGCTGTGGAGCCTGCAGGAGATGTACCCAACCCAGCCTACAGGGTGTAGTGTGAAAGAACAGGCTTCCCAACAAGATGAAAAAAACGTTGAAGGAAACTAAAGATTCTTTAGGTGGAGGTGGTGGAAATCTTTACAGAAAGAGAAAACAGGGTATAAAACATCCAAGAGCTGAGAGAACTTGGCACAACTAAAACTGAAGTAGACTATTCTGCCTAGGCAATAAAGTACTCCAGGTAGGAGAAAGAAGAGATGAAACTGGAGAAATAGTGCTTAATGCTGCAAGGAAAAATTAAGCTCATCAAAAGCGAATACCAGAACTGTATATATCTAGGCTCTAGGTGGGTTTTCCAAGGAATCTCCAAGGGAACTGATATGGTTTCGCTGTGTCTCCACCCAAATCTCATCTTGAATTGTAGCTCCCATAATCCCAGTGTGTCATGGGAGGGACCCAGTGGGAGGTAATTGAATCACGGGGTGGGTTTTTCCCATGCTGTTCTTGTGATAGTGAATAAGTCTCATGAGATCTGATGGTTTAATAAAGGGCAGTTCCCCTGCACATACACACTCTCTTGTGAAGAAGGATGTTTTCCATGTGAAGAAGGATGTTTTCTTCCCCTTCTGCCATAAGTTTCCTGAGGCCTACCCAGCTGTGCTGAAGTGTAAGTCAATTAAACCTCTTCCTGTTATAAATTACCCAATCTTGGGTATGTCTTTATTAGCAGTATAAGAACAGACTAATACAGTAAATTGGTACTGGGTAGTGGGGTGCTGCTATAAAGATACCCAGAAATATGGAAGTGACTTTGGACTAGGTAACAGGCAGAGGTTGGAACAGTTTGGAGGACTCAAAAGAAGATAGAAAATTTGAGAAAGTTTGGAACCTCCTAGATATTTGGAGGACTCAGAAGACAAAAACATATGGGAAAGTTTGGAACTTCCTAGAGACTTGTTGAATGGCTTTGACCAAAATGTTAATAGTGATATGGATAACGAAGTCCAGGCTCAGGTGCTCTCAGACGAAGATGAGGAACTTGTTGGGAACTGGAGCAAAGGTGGCTCTTGTTATGCTTTAGCGAAGAGCCTGGAGGCATTTTACCTTGCTATAGAGATCTGTGGAACTTTGAACTTGAGAGAGATGATTTGGGGTTATGTGGCAGAAGAAATTTCTAAGTGGCAAAGCATTCAAGAGGAAGCAGAGCATAAAAGTTTGGAAAATGTTCAGCTTGACAATGCAATAGTAAAGAAAAACCCATTTTCTGGTGAGAAATTCAAGCTGGCTGCAGAAATTTGCATAAGTAATGAGGAGCCAAATGTTAATCACCAAGACAATGGGGAAAATCTCCAGGGCGTGTCAGAGATCTTCAGGCAGCTCCTCCCATCACAGGTTCAGAGGCCTAGGAGGAAAAAATGGTTCTCTGGGCCAGGGCCAGGGAACATGTAGTATTTGATTTTCTTTTCCTATGTTAGTTTGCTAAGAATAATGGCCTGCAGGTTGAACCATGTCCCTGCAAAGGACATGATCTCATTTCACTTTATGGCTGCATAGTATTCCATGGTGTATATGTATCACATTTTATTTATCCAGTCTACCATTGATGAGCATTTAGGTTGATTTCATGCATTTGCTATTGTGAGTAGTCCTGAAATGAACATACACATGCATGTATCTTTATAATAGAATGATTTCTATTTCTTTGGGTATATATCCATTAATGGGATTGCTGGGTCAAATGGTAGTTCTGTTTTTAGGTCTTTGAGGAATTGCTACACCATCTTCCACAATGATTAAACTAGTTTAAACTCCCACCAACAGTCTAAAAGTGTTCCTTTTTCTCCACAACCTTGCCAGCATCTGTTGTTTTCTGACTTTTTAATTAATAGCTGTTCTGACTGGTGTGAGATGGTATCTCATTGTGGTTTTGATTTTCATTTCTCTAACCATCAGTGATGTTGAGCTTTTTTTTTTTTAATATGTTTTTTGGCCACATATATGTCTTCTTTTGAGAAATGTCTATTCATGTACTTTTGCCCACTTTTTAATTTTTTTTTTGTAAATTTAATTTTCTTATAGATGCTGGATATTAGACCTTTGTCAGATGCATAGTTTGTGCAAAATTTTTCCCGTTCTGTAGGTTGTCTGTTTACTCACTTGATGGTTTCTTTTGCTGTGCAGAAGCTCTTTAATTTAATTAGATCCCATTTGTCAATTTTGCTTTTGTTGCAATTGCTTTGGGCATCTTCGTTATGAAATCTTTGTCTGTAACTATGTCCTGATTGATATCGCCCAGGTTTTTTTCTAGGCTTTTTATAGTTTTTGGTTTTACATTTGTCTTTAATCCATCTTGAGTTGATTTTTGTATATGGTGTAAGAAAGGAGTCCAGTTTCAATTTTCTAATTATGGCTAGCCAGTTCTACCAGCAACATTTGTTAAATAGGGAATCCTTTCCCCATTGCTTGTTTTTGTCAGGTTTGTTAAAGATCAGATGGTTGTAGGTGCATGATCTTATCTCTGGGTTCTCTATTCTTTTTCAATGGTCGATGTGTCTGTTCTTGTACCAGTACCATGCCATTTTAGTTACTGTAGCCCTGTAGTATAGTTTGAAGTTGGGTAGCAGGATGTCTCCACCTTTGTTTTTTTTTTTTTTTTTTATGCTTAAGATTGCCTTGGTTATTCAAGCTCTTTTTTGGGTCCATGTGAATTTTAAAATAGTTTTTTCTAATTCTCTAGGAAGAGTGTCAATGGCAGTTTAATGGGAATAGCATAAAATCGTTAAATTGTTCTGGGCAGTGTGGCCATTTTAATGATAATTGATTCTTCCTATCCATGAGCATGGAATGTTTTTCCATTTGTTTGTGCCATCTCTGACTTTTTCTTTTCTTTTCTTTTCTTTTTTTTTTTTGAGATGGAGTCTTGCACTGTCACTGGGCTGGAGTGCAATGACATGATCTTGGCTCACTGCAACCTCTGCCTTCCAGGTTCAAGCAATTCTCCTGCCTTAACCTCCCAAGTAGCTGGGATTACAGGTGCCTGCCACCATGTGCAGCTAATTTTTTTTTTTTTTGTATTTTTAGTAGAGACAGGGTTTCACTATGTTGGTAAAGCTGGTCTCGAACTCCTGACCTCGTGGTCCACCCACCTCGGCCTCCCAAAGTGCTGGGATTACAGGCATGAGCCAACACGCCTGGCCCTAAATCATTTCTGATTTATTTGAGTAGCGTTTTGCAGTTCTTTGTGAAGAGGTCCTTCACTTCCCTTGTTAGCTGTATTCCTAAGTATTTTATTCTCTTTGTGGCAATTGTGAATGAGAATTCATTTGTGATTTGGCCCTGGGCTTGCCTGTTGTTGGTGTGTAGGAATGCTAGTGATTTTTACACATTGATTTTGTATCGTGAGACTTGGCTGAACTTGCTAATCAGTTTAAGAAGCTTTTGGGCTGAGACAGTGGGGTTTTCTATATATAGGATCATGTCATATGCAAACAAAGGTAGTTTGACTTTCTCTCCTCCTGTATGAATACCCTTTATTTCTTTCTCTTGTCTGAATGTCCTGGCCAGAACTTCCAATACTGTGTTGAATAGGAGTGGTGAGAAAGGGCAACCTTGTCTTCTGCTGATTTTCAAGGGGAATGCTTCCAACTTTTGCCCCTTCAGTATGATATTGGCTGTGGGTTTGTCATATATGGCTCTTATTATTTTGAGGAATGTTTATAATATCTAGTTTATTGAGAGTTTTTAACATAAAGGGAGGCTGAATTTTAACAAAGGCCTTTTCTGCATCTATTGAGATAATCATGTGTTTTTTATCTCTAGTTCTGTTTATGTGATGAATCACATTTATTGATTTGTTTATGTTGAACCAGCCTTTCATCCCAGGGATGAAGCCTATTCGATTGTGGTCATAACCTTTTTGATATGCTGCTGGATTTGGTTTGCCAGTATTTTGTTGAGGATTTTTGCATCAATGTTCATCAAAGATATTGGCGTGAAGTTTTCTTTTTGTTGTTGTTGTATCTCTGCCCAGTTTTGTTATCAGCATGATGCTGGCCTCATAGAATGAGATAGAGAAGAGTCCCTTCTTTTCATTTTTTGGGAATGGTTTCAGAAGAAATGGTACCAGCTCTTCTTTGTACCTCTGGTAGAATTCAACTGTGAATCTGTATGGTCTTTGGTGTTTGTTTTTGTGTGTGTTTTGTTTTGTTTTGGTTGGTAGGCTATTTATTACTGCATCAATTTCAGAACTTGTTATTGGTCTATTCAGGGATTCAATTTCTTCCTGGTCCAATATTGGGAGGGTGTATGTGTCCAGAAATTTATCCATTTTATATATTTGCTTATGTGCATAGAAGTGTTTACAGTATTCTCTGATGGTTGTTTGCATTTCTTTGGGGTCAGTGGTAATATCCCCCTTATCATTTCTGATTGTGTTTATTTGAACATTTTCTCTTCTTCTTTATTTGTGTAGCTAGAAGTCTATCGATCTTATTAATTTTTTCAATAAACCAGCTCCTGTGTTCATTGACTTTTGAATGGTTTTGTTTGTGTCCCTATCTCCTTCAGTTCAGCTCTGATACTGGTTATTTCTTGTCTTATGCTAGCTTTGGGGTTTGTTTGCTCTTGGTTGTCTAGTTTTTTCAGTTGTGTTGTTAGGTCATTAACTTGATATCTTTTTAGTTTTTTGATATAGGCATTTAGTGCTATAAATTTGCCTCTTAACGCTGTTTTAGCTGCATCCCAGAGATTCTGGTACATTGTATTTTGTTCTCATTGGGTTCAAAGAACCTCTTGACTGCTGCCTTAATTTCATTATTTGCATTGGGTTACAACATGCTTGTTTAGCTCAGTGTATATGATGGTTAATATTGAGTGTCAACTTGATTTGATTGAAGGATGCAAAATATCATTCCTGGGTGTGTCTGTCAGGGGTTGCCAAAGAAGATTAACATTTCAGTCAGTGGACTGGGAAAGGCACACCCACCCTCAATCTGGGTGGGCACAATCTAATCAGCTGCCAGCATGGCCAGAATAAAAAGCAGGCAGAAGAACATGGAAAGACTAGACTGGCTGAGTGTTCTGGCCTCCATCTTTTTCCCATGCTGGATGCTTCCTGCCCTTGAACATCAGACTCCAAGTTCTTCAGTTTCTGGACTCTTGGATCTTCGGCCACAGACTGAAGGTTTCACTGTAGGCTGTGCTACTTTTGAGGTTTTGGGACTTAGACTGGCTTCCTTATTCATCAGCTTGCAGATGGCCTACCATGGGATCTAACCTTTTGATCGTGTGAGTCAATACTCCTTCATATACTCCCCTTTATATATACATCTTTCCTATTAGTTCTGTCCCCCTAGAGAACCCTAATACAGTGAAGTTCATTTTTATCTGCATTCTGAAGCCTGCTTCTGTCATTTCAGCCATCTCAGCCTGAGCCCAGTTCTGTACTCTTGCTGGAGAGGTGTTGCAATCATTTGGAGGAAAAGGGGCACTCTGGCTTTTTGAATTTTCAGTGTTTTTGGCTGATTCTTTCTCATCTTTGTGAACTTATATGCCTTCAATCTTTGAGGTTGCTGGCTTTAGGATGGGGTTTTTGTGTTTTTGTTGTTTGTTTCTCTTTTAACAGTCTGGCCACTCTTCCATAGGGCAGCTGTGGTTTGCTGGGGGTCCACTCCAGACCCCAGTCATCTTGGCTTTTCCTGTACCTGGAGGTATCACCACTGAAGGCTGAAAAGTAACAAAGATAACAGCCTGCCCCTTCCTCTGGAATCTCCATCCCAGGGAATTACTGACCTGTTGCCAACTTGAATGAACCTGTATAAGGTGGCTGGAATCCCTGGTTGCAGGGTTTCAGCCAGTCAGGAGGAATGGGATCAGGGAGCTGCTTAAAGAAGCAGTCTGTACAGCTGCTCTCTGACACTCCACACCACAGTTCTGTGTGTCAGACCCAAGGCTCTGTGCTGTGGGCTTACAAGGGGATCTCCTGATCTATGAGTTGCAAAGATCCTGTGGGAGAAGCATGGTTTCCCAGGGGTTGCACATTCACTCACCACTTCCCTTGTCTGGGGGTGGGGGTTCCCTTGGCTCCTTGTTGCTCCTGGGTAGGCCATTGCCCCACCCAGCTTTTCTTCATTTTCTGTGGTTTGAGTTTTTTCTCTCATCATCCCAATGCAAGTACCTAGATATTTCAGTGAAGGTGCTGCATTCACTCGCCCCTTTCATTCCTCTCCATGAGTGCCACAGACTGCAGCTCTTTTAATTGGCTATCTTGGTCCCCTTCCTGGGCCAAGATGGCCAATTAGAAACAGCTGCAGCTCTAGTTATGAGGTTTCAGTGCTGTGTAGTGTTCCATGGTATGATCGTCACACAATTTTATTTTTTTCTTTCCATGTTGATGGAAAAGATATGGAAAAGAAAATGTAGAAAATTTTAAAATTTCTCTTTATGAATATATGAACAACAATTGACATGAAATAACAATTGACATAATTGTTGTTGGAGACTTTTAAGACCTTCTCTCAGATATTGACAGAACAAGTTGAAATAGAACAAGTTGAACTAGATAGAACAAGTTAAAAGATAACTTCTGGGGATATAAGGAGTATTGATGGAGGAGACTTAAGTAATGGATTCTTAATGGCTACATGTGGCCTGGCATAAGTATCAGAATACTGAGAACCCCCAGTCACAGAATGTCTCTACCTACCCATTAAGCTTTACCTTTGGATATTCATGGGAAGCAGAGACATAGCAGGCTGAAGGCTAAGGGGATGTCAGAAGAGCTAAAGAAGATCATTCTGAGGCCCAACCTTCATTCCACATGTGCACAGAAGCAGCTTATAGAAGGCTGGGGTTCAAGTAGGAAAGCAGTGAGATTCATCCAGATCACACAGAGCTTTGGCTGAGTACAAAACAGAGACTTGCAGAAAACTGGGGGTGGGGCAGGAGACCTGAGAGGCATCCTTTTTCACTTCAGCAGACCTTTGTAGAAAGTGCTTCAGAGGTCCACTGAAGGCTGGGGGAAGGGAATCAGGGGAGAAGGGATATACTGAGGCCCCAAACCCCAGACCAGGAGCCCAGAATTCAAAGAGAACTCAATGACTTAGAGGGTTGGCCACTAGGCTATAAAATAGGAAGAGACCACCCTGATTTAGAAATCTGCACACTGGGCTATAAAGCTTAAAGGGTCCTTCAGAGTCTGACCATGCTCAGATTCTAAGCCACATTGAGCTAAAAGCCCTAATCCTGTGCTCAAATCACTTGAAGCCAGTCAAAACTATCTAACCAGATCTGCAATAAAACCCAGGCAGATCAACTACAGTTTAGATTGGTTTAGCCTTATTCCTGCCTCCTGCCGCACGTGCAAACACACTGTGGAGGGACACACTGCATATGTGAGACCAAAAGCAGGAATAAGTGTTGGCTTCTCATCAGAAGCAATGCAGGCTAGAACACAATGGAATATCTTTAAAATACTGACAGGAAAAAAAGTGTATTCATAATCATATAATATTATATCATAAGATATGACATGTTAGCAAATTATCCTTCAAAATGAAGCAACATAATGGCCTTTACAGATAGACAAATGCTAATGGGTTTCCTGCAGGCCTGCGCTGTAGAAAACTGAAGGAAATTCTTCATGCTGAAGTGAAATGATACTTCATAAACACCTGAATCTGCAAGAGGGAATACAGAGGCAAAACTTTTCAAAAAACTGTTAAAAACTGATCCTTGTGTGAGACACAAAAGAACGAACCATTCATTTAAATGAATCATTTAAACAAACTTTAAATATTAAGACACAGATTGAAAGAATTAGAATGGAAAAGATATAACATGCAAATGATAAACATAAGAAGGCTGGTGAAACTATACTGTTAATTAAAAAATGGGTCTCAAGAATAGGAGAGTAACTAGAGATAGAGAAACTTCATTTTCTCTTTATGAATAAATGGTTAATACACGAAACAAGAATTGACAGAACTAATTACAGCTGGAAAATTTTAAGACCTTCTCTCAGAGATTGATAGAACAAATTAAAATAAAAATCAGTAAGGATATAGGGGATTTGAACAATATTATCAACCAATGTGACCATAATTGACAATTATGAAACACCACATCCAACATTTAAATAGGTATTCTGTTCTAAAGTTGATATAAAACATTCATCATATGCAGGGTCACAAAACAAATCACAATACATTTCAAGGAACTGAAATCATACAGAATATGTTTCTGGCCACAACACTAATAAATTAGAATCAGTAACCATGAGATATCAGGAAAGTCCCAAAACAACTCAAAAAGAAAGAAAAAAAAAGGGAAGGAAAGAAGGCAAGAGGGGAAGAAGAGAGGAAAAGAAGTTAGAAGACTTATTCCATCTAATTGTACTGTGAAGCTACAGAGTAATCAAGAGATGGTATGGTATCAGTATAAGTACCAAAACTATATCAAATAAAACAGAAGTATACCCACACATCCATAATCAGCTGATATTTTTTTACAAAGGTGCCAATTTAATTAAAAGGAAGAAATTAAAGTATTTTTGTAAATGGTCCTAGAAAAACTGACTAGTCACATAAAAATCCCCTGAATTTCAATCCTTGCCTCATACCGTAGGATAACAAAAAATAATTCAAGATAAATTGTAATTTTATAGTGAAATTTAAAACTGTTCAACTTTCTAATTAAGACACAGAAGGATAACTGAACAACCTTAGGATTATGTGGGTAGGTAACTAACAATTTTTTAAAAAACACAAAAAGCCTGAAACATAAAAGAAAAAATAAATTGTACTCCATCAAAATGAAAATTTTCTGTTAATCAGAAGATTCAAAAAACAAAATAAATAAGCAAGCAACTAAACTGGGAGAAAATACTTGCAATAAATATATTTGACACAGAACTTGTATATAAATTATACAAAGAACCCACAAATGGCCAATGGGCATATAAATAAGTACAAATTGAAATGAAAACCACAAGGAGTTATTTTCATCTACTAGAATAACTAACCTCAAAAGAAAAATTAAATATTGATAAGAATGTGGCATCCTTGGAACTCTCATTCATTGCTGATGGGAGGAAAAGTGATTCTACCACTTAATCAGGCAATTTCTCATAATCCTAAACACACATTTACTATGTGAAGCAGCATTCTATTTTTCTTTTTTTAAATATTTAATAAAGAGAAATAAAAATATATGTCCACAAAAGATTTGTCAAAAATCTTTAAGCAGCCTTAGTCATAAAAGCTTCGAACTGGAAGCATTGTGGCCTTTAATATGGTGGAATAATACCCAGCCCATAAAAGGGAGCAAACTACTGTTACACACAACAACCATGTATGAATCACAAAAGTACTATGTTGTATGAAGTAAATTAGACAGAAAAGGATACACAACTGTAGGATACATTTACATAAAATCCCCAAACAAGCAAAACAAATCTACGGTGATAAAAATTATGCTTCTGGGCAGGGTGCGGTGGCTCATGCCTGTAATCCCAGCATTTGGGAGGCTGAGGCGGGCGGATCACCTTAGTTCAGGAGTTCCAGACCAGACTGGCCAACACGGGGAAACCCCTTCTCTACCAAAAATGAAAAAAAAAAAAAAAAAAAAAAAAATAGCCAGGTGATGTGGCAGGCAGGTGACTGTAATCCCAGCTACTCGGAAGGCTGAGGCAGGAGAATCACTTGAACCTGGGAGGTGGAGGTTACAGTGAGCCGAGATTGTGCCATTGCACTCCAGGCCTGTGGGCAACGAGAGTAAAACTCTGTCCAAAAAAAAATTAGGCCTCTGAGAAATAGAGGGAGTTGACTGGAAAGACAATACAGAAGGTCTCTGGGCTGGTGGAAATATTTTATATCTTGTGTTGGATTTTAATTACATGGATATATATTACACAACTGTCAAAACTCATCAGACTAAACACTTAAATTCTGTATGTTTTATTATATTTTTGTTATACATAAATTATACCTCAATAAAATTTTAATAAATTAAAACAAAACAGTGGAATGGAGTCACTCAGGCCTGTGAGGAGGCTGTTGCAATAATTCAGGCAAAAGGTAAAGGTTTCCTGGACTAAAGCAGTGGACATCAAGAGGGAGAAGAAGGAAACAGGAAGCAGAAATTTATTCTCAAAGGGCTCTCTCTAAAGTCTGGGATTCCTCAGACTACAGTCAATCTGTGTCATATGAGGACCTGTGATGGAAGAGCAGAAGCCGAAAACTAATCTTGGAATTTGCTAGATTTGTTCTGGCCTGTTTTTGCTTACAGGAGATTTCGATGATTGTGTGAAGTGAGGTATTGCTGGATCCTTTCTCAGGTCCATCCATAGACTGCATAGACTCAACAGCCTATACTCTTGTCTTCCCTTAAGTGCCTGGTAAAAGCTGTCTTAAGGTCTGAGCCTCACCTTCTTCATATGTAAAATGGGGGTAATAATAGTGTATTTGTAATAACATTGTTATGATAATTAAGTGAGCTAACACAGTAAAGCACTCAGTATAATTATTATTCCAGGTAGTTGTTCACTGTTTTTCCTGCTATCTTTTTGTGTATTCCTATTTTGACACTCTTATTCAGTACCTTTTAGCACTTTGGACTCTATTTTGTAACAATGTTTACGTATCCTATGAGGGCCGGGGTTTCTCCTAATGAGTACAGGTCATTAAAAGTTTTGTGTGCTGAGACAGCGTACTGAGTACTTAAAAGTTTGCTTGTTGAAAGCACAGCTAAAGGAAATTCCCAATCAAGTTTTGGTGAAAGACAGCGACAGACTGGGGTCTAAGCATCTCTCTGCTCTATTTCTTCTCTCTTCCCAGCCATCATCCATGGAAAGTCAAGATGAGCCTCCTGGATGGATTTGTGAGAAGTAGAGCCTCTCCTCCACACCAGAGAAGCCACTGTGTACCAGCTTGCCCTATCAGCATACCACGTGCCCAGGAGTAAACAGGCAATGGTGGGACCACAGACAGATTAACCCATCACCTAAGGTAAGGCAACTGAGCTGGGAAAACCAGAGGTCTATTTAATTTCCTGGTTACTTTTATAGTGATTGAAACAAAAACTATTTATTTATTTATTATTTAAGAGACAGGGTCTCATTCTGTCACCCAGGCTGGAGTACAGTGGCACAATCATAGCTGCCTGCAACTTTGAACTCCTGGGGCTCAAGCAGTCCTCCTGCCTCAGCCCCCCAAGTAGCTAGGACTACAAATGGGTGCCACCATGCCTAGCTAATTTCAAAAAACCATTAAAAACATAAAATAAAATGATGTGCTTGGGAATGTGAAGAGTGTGTGTGGGTTGAAAAATGAATATTTCTTCCAGTGAACAGCAATTTAATAAAACTGAAAATTCAGACATTTTCTTGCTAGTATGGTTGATAGCTGTCTGGTTCATCCAGATGATGGGTTACAGACTGCTTGAAGTGAGAATCCCAAATGAGGTATAAGCAGTGAGCTAATTTTTGCAGAGTGGTGCTGAGTGTCTTAGAGTGCAGTGCTGATGAGGCATCATGGGCTTAGTCACCAGCTGAGGTACTCGGTACCTCAGGTGGTGCAGTCCCAGGACCCAGGGGTTCAACATAAAGCAAAAAGCACTTTGAATGGGTTGGGGCAGGTGCTGGTAATGAAAGACAGTGCCTCTCTTCATTGTATCATGAGTTCTATGACAAGACTTTCACCAACCGTGTAAGATTGATATGAATATTAAATGAGATAATACAATATGCTCAGCTGGAAGGAAAGATAAGGGCTTCTCTGTATTATATATCTGTTCTTTTGTAAAGTCTGGTCACCATAATACAGGGAAATCCTTACCTTCTTTTCTGGTTGAACATCTCATATGTTAGTTAATCCTCATATCAATTTCACACAGTGATATTATTTCTAGGACACAAAGAGAAACTGAGGCACAGTATTTCAGTAAGTTGGCCAAAGTCATACAAGCACTCCGTGAAAGAGCTGACGTTTGTGTAAGTTCTGTCTAAGGCCAACAGTGATACCTTTCACTCTGTGATAGCCATGCTGTGATACCTTCCATTCCTTTGCACTTTCCTGTCTTCCAGTTTAGCTCTTGGCTGCTTTGCTCATGCTGTAACCTGCTCCCCATGCCTAAAAGGCCCTTTCACTTCCTCTTCTCTCAACATGTTCTCAACAAGAAAACATGCCAGCTTTCTCGTAAGAGGGATAATCTCTCCTAGTACCATTGTACTACCTGCTTTCCACATACCAGTGACTCCTCATAATCTTTGGGGAGGACATTTAATTTTTGAACATTCACTAACCTTTAATTTTGACTTCAGGTTGCACTTTTTAGTGTTCTTTTCCAATGGACTGCCTCATAACCTGTGCAACATCAGCATCCAATCACTGTAAAGTACGCAAATGTCCTCATGTTTTTTCTGGTCTATATCCATAGTGGCCCTGATGTTGGTTTAATTCCCAGAGGGTCTTTTACAACCCCTTTTAGGAAGCCTTCATTGACAGCCTCAGGCTAGATTTATGCTATTTCTTTATGTTCCCCTAACACTGCATATTTTACTCTGTCAAAGGATTTTTTGATTCTCTAGTGAATTTTTCAATTTACTCATCTAATTTTCCAGTTATATTGCAAATAATGAAAGCAGGAGTTATAACCAACTCAGTTTGTTACCCACAGTGCTTAGCATAGGAACAGGCTAATAATAGGAATGTAGTAAATGCTTAAAAATAATGTGACTTGAGCCAGGCGCAGTGGCTCACACCTGTAATCCCAGCACTTTGGGAGGCCGAGGCGGGCGGATCATGAGGTCAGGAGATCGAGACTATCCTGGCTAACACAGTGAAACCCCGTCTCTACTAAAAATACAAAAAATTAGCCGGGCCTGGTGGCGGGTGCCTGTAGTCCCAGCTACTCAGGAGGCTGAGGCAGGAGAATGGTGTCAACCCAGGAGGCGGAGGTTGCAGTGAGCTGAGATCGCACAGCTGCACTTCAGCCTGGGCGACAGAGCAAAACTCTGTCTCAAAAAAAAAAAAAAAAAAAAAAAAGTGACTTGAATGTACTTGAATGTACTAATTTATTTAACAAAATGTAGAGAGACCTATGATGTGCAAAGCCCTATGTTAGACTTTTAAGAATGCTGAAACCAAAAATATAGTCACTGCTCTTAAGTGGCTCACAGATAGCAGAGAACCTGATATTTGAATGGATATTTGGGGCGATGTCCCATGGGTTAATGTAAGAGAATGTTTGCTATTGTGGAACTCAGAGGAAAATGCCTAGGAAATGAAGAAAGCTTTTTTCTCTTTAGTTTAGAGGACATTCCGTTCCATAGTTCTGAAGAGCCTCTTTTGCGCTTAGATGGAAATTAACAGGTATTTGATACCAGGAAATAGCCTGGTGTTTGATATTATTAGTTCTCGCGCTAATCTTAAGTACAAGTCTTGGTATATGATCTTGGGCAAATTATTTACTCTTTCTGTGCCACAAATTCCTCATTTGTAAAACAGGAGTAATACACTGCCAGGACCATCAGGTCCATCAAGCAGGGCAGGGACTGCGAGTTATGCTGCTGGCCTTTCTTTCTCTGGGTCTTCAGTTGGAATGTGGCTGGCCTATGCTGATTTTGTGCTTAAATTCTGTATTTATTACAAGAAGAATCTTTTTTAAAGCTGTACATTTATAAAAACTGATCATATACTGTGTATACAAAAATCTCAAGATGGTAGAGACATGTATGAATGTACTAAGTAGTACTAAGTATTCCACATGCTTATTGGTAATGTAGGTTTTATTACAAAATTCACACTAGGTATTTACAAATGTAGCCTGCTTCTTTCCAACTATAAAAACAGTGTCACTACTTTCTAGTTCAGTCTCTACAGACCCTTCTCAACCCTTTTCCTATAGGTAATTTTCTTCTGCATCCTTCCTCCTACCTCCTACATAAAAAAAGAAATGAGTGAACCCAAAATAAATATGGATAATAAATGTATATGCCTACCACATAGGATTGTTGTAAGGTTGAAATGTGGATGTCTTGATATCTTAGGATGATCTTGCATTCAATAAATGCTAGCATCATCAGTCTTTTCATTACAATTATTACTGTTGTCCTCAGCAAACCAGCCAACTCCATAATTCTGGGATAGGCCTTTTCAATGACATGAAAATACAGAGTAGCAGCTCCAGCCCTATATTTATGTTCACGCTTGTGCCATAGAGATTTGTGAGGGGGACACACAAAGTGAGAAAGAGATACGGATTCTGTTTGGATTCATTGGGAGAACATGCATTTTTTAAGAGCTGGAAACTTAGAACATAAAAAAGAAAGATATCCTAGAATTTGTTGCTCAAGGTTCTGAAGAGACTTCTTAAATTTTGAGAGCTGGAAAGAGGAGGAAACGTTTATTCTTTGCAACCTAATAGCAGGAGAACTGTCATGCTACAATTCACCTTTCTCAACTAGATGAGAAAAACAGGCTCGAATGCTTTCCAATGCCTGGAATGTTTAGTGAGAGATGTGAAACTGGTAGAGTCCCCTGGTCCCTGTTTGTAGCCTCATTATGCTTTCTCCTGGAATGTTCTGAATTCCTCTTGCACTCACAGAGATTGGTGGATACTGCCTTGGCTCATCACAGCCAGTTCCAGCACACATCTCCCTCTGGGACTTTTCACCAGCTCCTGAATAAATGGCACATCCCAGCTGCAACCTCTTCTTCCATTCTCCCCTGACTCCACATTCAAGTCTTGAAAATTACATTTTCTACACTTCAATCAACTCCCAAATGTAGACTTCCTCTACCTTTTGCTTTATATCTCCCAAGGTTGCGAATGTATTTCATTCCAGCACTGAAGCAATTTAAAATAACTAGCATATCTTGCCTGGAGAGAGAGGGCTCTTGGTAGCAATCTCCCTGTGGTCTATCCTACTATTTCTAGTTTCTTCTTGATTTAGAGTCTGTCACTGTGAATGGGGACCCATTGTTCTCAGGAAGAAACCTGATATTCTCAAGTAGTCCTCGACACCTTGACTGGCTGCCTCCCTTTTCTTTCTCTGTTCTCGCCCACAGCCTCTGAGGACTAACTTCACACATTTCCCCCATGCTACTTGGCCTAAGACTTGCTTTGCTCCTCCATGCTGGCCTCCCCCAGCCCCCTCCTGGTAACCTGAAGATGTAAAATGCTATAGTATCTCTGGCTTAGACTCCTTATCTGGCCCCAAATTCTTTCCTTCTCCCTCTAAGACATTGAAGAAGAAGAAGTAATGTTCATTTGTAATACCTAACTTCTCTAACTTTTCCTTCCAGTCTCCTTCAGATGACATTTTCGCTCATGCTGCCTTAAAAATGAAATGTCCTTTTCTCAATTGCCCTAGGAGATGTGGCATTTTCCCAGAATTAGTTGGGATTAGATCCTTAGGTTGTTGCATTGGATGAGAAATAGTTTTAACAAAGTTGGTGATGGGTTGTATATCAAAACAGAGAGAAGTGGGAGGCACTCGCTGCTTTGGAGACAGCATCCTCCTTCCACAATGGAATTTTTGGCAAGATCTTCAAGTTCTTGAGTTTCTTTTTCTCTTTCCTTCTCAGAACTGCAGGAAAGAGTAATTTTATATTATTTAGGCTTCTTACCACCACCACTTTATTGTCCTACATGCTTTGTAACATGCTGTAGGTGAAATCTGAATATCACACAAGGCTTCAGAATCAGGAAAATGTGTTCAGTGACTATTCTATTTCCTCTCACCCAGATATTAAACCATGTTATTAATAGTATCTTCGATTGGGTGTGCTTTAATATATTTCCGGAACACTTTCAGGCACATTTTTATTTGACTTCAAAAGTTGGTTTACCTACTTTCTGTCCAGGGGTTGTCTTCTGATCGAGTGGCTACAATGTGGTCAGGGGGACATATACCTTCACCTACCAATGTGAAAAATCAAAACCAACAGACACTAAAGACTTAGGTACACAATTATTTTTGGACCAAGTACTATGAATATGAACCCAAATAGACCTAGTTCCTTCCTAATGAACTTGCATTCTGTGCTGTCCTCAGAATACTTGGGACCCACTTCTGTTGAGTTTATAGAAATGTGCGTGTATGCAAGGCTGGATTTTTATAAAATTTCTCACATACAAAATGATTTTTATAAAATGTCTCACTTATGCTTCTTCCTTTTATAATAATACAAGCCACATACTTTATAAGACACTAAAATATTTTATGAACAATTTTTGAAACCAAATATAAATGTGATCATTTTATAGTAAAGTTCACATCCAGGTTATGAGGAATTAAGAGACTCTTGACAGATAGTCTGGATGTTGGGATGTGGGTATATATGAATATATAGAAATAAATACATCTACATGTATAAATTTATATAAATTCGCACATACATGTAGACCTATTTCAGGGTAAACGTGGTAAGTAATACATTTTTGTTTGACTATTTTACTCTCTTTGTAGATAAATATGTAAGTTTTGCTTATCCTAGTAAAGGAGTACTTCCTAAACAGGATTCTGTTCATCGCAGTGACAGGGGACTAGTGATTCTAAGTTGGAGAACTGGTGTGTCTACTGTCATCACTTACCACAAAGACCTTGGTGTAGGTAGACATAAGTTCCCCTTAATCATGGGCTTTAGGGATTTGGGCTTGTTCCTGCTCCTGGGAGAAGGCTCATAGGGAGAGAGATTTTTGTGATGGAGTAATCCAGATGTTTGAGCAGAGTTGTTTGGGCAATTTTACACAATAATATTTTGTGATCAAGTTTTGGTATGTGAAATGGCCATTGTTTCTCAAAGTTCTTTTACTCAGAAACAGAACATGAATTCATCGAGGGTCACAATTTAATTGAGAAAATGAAATATATCCGTCTGAGATGTTACACTAAAACACAAATGGCTTTTGCTCCATCCCAGACATTCACGTAAAACAAAGCATTCTGCTAAAGAAGAAACCCATAATTATGGGGCTTTTTAAAATAGGACACACTTTGATTGTGATCCAAGGAAGAACTGATAGTGAGAGATTAAAACATTTCCAGGGAAATTTATAACTTCCTGCATTTTTAAGGTTACTTTATGTCTTAATGGGCAGGCATAATTTATATTTGCCATGGCAGAAAGACGCATGGCCAGAGATTTTCTCTGCTACTCAGAATCTTGGTTGATTTAAGAGAGGAGATGCTATCTCATGCAGTACCAAATGGAGCCAAGACTTGTACACTTCACACAGCAACCAAGCCTGTCTATATATGTTGACACGTTTTATAGGCAGTACTTTTCTGAGCTGTTGTTCAAGATCAGAATAAAAATACAAATAATAATACTAAGATTAAAAAAAAGGATAGGAAAAGAGGAGCAGGAGAATAAAGTGAAATTGCTACTGTGCCAGAAATGCTAAGATTAGCATCAGCAATTAATAATCCTAGGGCTTCTGTAATTCTACAGTGTGTGTTAACTAGAGTCAGCTCAGCAAATGTTTATGGAGACTATGTGCCAAGCATTGTGCTAGACATTGAAAGATTAGAAAGGTGAATCAGACTCACCCCTTTATGATGTAGTTGGGAGACTCTCCTATGGGAATTATTGCCAAGAAAAAAAAAAGACATTAAATATGACAGAGAAGCACAAAGAAAAATACTATAGGGACAAAACTCAGAGATTATGCTAGATTTAGAGATTGGGAAAGCCACATGGAGGAAGAGAGACATACAAAGGATTTGACAGGAAGTGTGAATTCTGGTGAATGGATATGGAAAAAAAGACATTTAGCAAAATATGGCATTCACAATTTGTGAAGATGGGAGTATATATAGCGGTGGAGAATGAAGAAGTCTGAGTACATGGAATAAAGGATGCTTTATGGAGACTGTGGCAAGGAAAGTCTGAGTCATCACTAGTAGAATCTGTTCTCATTATTAGTAGCACTAGAGTGAGGTTTGCTCTAGTGTGGACTTAGAATAGGCCATACACTAAAGCTTGATGTAGGTGGGCACTGGTTTGAATCCCACCTCCTGCTTTGTTCCAGTTCTCCAAGCTGCTATCCTATGGTTCATTCTGGCATGAGCTCCTCTATATGCTGCAATAGATTTTAGGGAAACTGAAATGACCTGTCAAAGAGAAGGATCCCTTGACGGTGAAAAGACCAGGCAACACGCTAAGCTAAATAGGATGCATGGCTTTTTACTTCAGTTCTGTTCCAAAGGGACCGTCCTTGGACTATGCTTATCTTCCCCCTCCTTGGAGGCTCCAGATCATTTTCCTTTAGTTTCTAGACATAAGTTCCCCTTAATCATGGGCTTTAGGGATTTGGGCTTGTTCCTGAGAAGTGCTATGAAGTTGTGGACAAAGACTCTGGCTCTGTGTGAGTTCTGCTTACTGGCTATAGCCTAGAAGGATGCTGTGCTATGTGTATAAATCATCATTGTACCCTGGTACCCATTAAAATAGTTGGACTGAGAATCATTGGCTTGGGATTTTGTCTTGGTTTGACTAAAACTGCGCTTTATTGCCTTGGGCCAGTTACTTAACCTATTTGACCTCTAGTTTTGTCTTTTGTAAAATTATTTGGTTCTACTTGATCTCCAAGTTTTCATCCAGCTCTAGTTTTTATTGTTGTTCTACAAAGAAATTTGGATTGTATGGCTTTTAAAACATGAATAATCCAAGAGTGGCTGAAGTTTCACATTTCATATTGACTTTTGCATTAAATTTACTTTTAGCTGATATACTTCAAATTTGATATGAAATGGCAAACATATTAAGTCATTCTTTCCTTGCAAGTATAATTCTAATGTAAGTCATTAATCCTGCCAAGGAGGGAAAAAAGTCAAATATTTTTGTAAACAAACAGCTGAGGGGAATGCTAAGTTTATTTAAGTTTTGAAAATCTTTGTACACCAAGTAGTATCCTGTAGTGATTAAATCAAACAGCTATATTAGGAATTCCTTACCAAAATCAGGTATTTACAGTAAATTTTGTTGTGGAATGTTGGCTGGTTTCTGTACAGTTCTGAGGCTATTTTGCTTCATCTTGAAAGTAGCAGGGTATTAAAATACAGTACCATGAACATTTTACCCTGAAGCTTAGCTGCCTTTTATTTTAGGGAGGAAAAGGTAAAAACTTTGGAATATACTTGTGTAATGTAGCATAATGCAGTATAAAGAGGAATGCCCACATGTTTAATGCCCCACAAATGGAACTTCAGAAAACCACAGTAGCTTTTAAATGGTGCATTGCAAGAATAAAAACATGATCCAACCCTGAAAGCATTCCTGCTGGGTGGCTAGATGTTACTGCCTTTTAGGCCTGACTTTTCTCAGGGGTACATCAGACCTTGTACAGGCTTTTATAGAGTGAGGCTTAGATTGTTCCATTATGCTTAGGAAAATATGAAAAACGAGCTAAGTGTTTCAGCAAATTTTTAAGCTAATTGAATCAGTAAGGCAGAAGCCAAGAGTGGGAGAATTTCTAATTCTGGTCCTTTGCTTTGGGCAGTGATATTGGAAGCTAATGCATAAAGTATGAGTTATAAATGCCTGTTTACTTGTGTGCCTTCCTGACTAAACCGAGTTGCTTGAAGAAAGGGACCTTGGTTTATATAAATGCATATTTCTGTCTGTGGTGACTAGTACATAAATGGGACATAATGGGTCACCAGTGATTATTTGTAGAATAAAATGGAAAAAAGAATTCAATAGAAAAAAATCTTTAGAGCAGAGTAAAATAACAAAAGCAATACATGAATGAGAAGAAGAATGAGCAAACATTTCCAGGATAAATAGTGGGAATTACTAGTTTTGTGAAATGAAGAATTCCTTGGTGCTTGTTAGCTTTCCTTAATGTTCTGTTTAAAATGCATCCATATTTATTGGACCCTTATTTTTGCAATGGGATGAAATCTTGTAAAATTGGGGTTTTTACCTTTCAACAAAGATAGAAGCTGATTCCAGGAATGAAACACAGATTATCCAAAGTGTCATTCTTTGGGGAGCAGTGTGTATAGGATGGGGTTGTCTCCTAGGACCTTTAGATGCTTCAATTTGGCCCATTATACAAATACAACTTGTTACTACCCTTTTATTGACTGTCCTTAAATTGACATTTTCATACTCATTTTCTGCCAATCCATCCTGCGGAAAAGCAGCTTGATATAGTAAAGGGAGAGAATATAAGAGCCCTGGAAATCATTATACTTGGCATTCTGGAGTACAGGGTAGGTTCATAGATCAGAATATATTTGTGTGTGTGTGTGTGCGTGCGCTCGCATGCATGCCGTTGTCTATTTGACTGACTTAATACTACATATTAAGGCTGGAAATGCCCAAAGTGAAAGAAAATTAAGGAAAAGGCATTTTATTATCTGCTTTCCGATATTGATTTACAACATCAAAGCAAAGACACAGAGATTGGTGAGATATTTAGCAATCAATTTTCTATCTCTGTTTTTAAGTTTGTTGTTGGTTTATAACTGGCGTCTTAAAAATTGGTGTGTGGTGGCTGGGCGCAGTGGTTTACACCTGTGAGCCCAGCACTTTGGGAGGCCGAGGCAGGTGTATCACGAGGTCAGGAGCTTAAGACCAGCCTGGCCAACATAGTGAAACCCCGTCTCTACTAAAAATGCAGAAAATTAGCCAGGCAGGCACGTGTAATCCCAGCTACTCGGGAGGCTGAGGCAGGAGAATGGCCTGAACCCGGGAGGTGGTGGTTACAGTGAGCTGAGATCGCGCCATTGCACTCCAGACTGGGCAACAGAGAAAGGCTCCTTCTCTAAATTAATTAATTAATTAATTAATTGGTGTGTGGTTTAAATGCAGATTTTATACTTTAAATTGAGACCATCATCTCAGTTTTGAAGTAGGAAATTCCTAAGATTACTTTGTAAAAAATGAGGTCACTCAAATGGTAGACAATTAATCCCAAGGCTTTAATTGTCATCTAAAAACATAAAGAATAAAGTGTGCCATTTCCTTTTTTTATCTTTTTCTTTTGGCTTTGTTTTAGAGAAAATAAGTTTCTTACCAATTCTGCAGACATAGTGCTAGCTTATATCTTAAGAGCGGATGCTATCAGTTTCAGTACATACCCTGAAGTTCAACTATCTACATTGAGTAGGAGAGGGGAGCTTTCCTGGCATTAAACCCAAACAGAATCTTAGTAAAATTTATAATAAATCTACTTCATTATTGTGTTATATAAATGGTCTTAATCCTAGAAATGGCTATTAATGTGGTGTCCTCTGTATATTTTGATACCATAAACATAGAATGTGACACAAAATTGGACAAATGGAATTCATTCACTTGAATGTGTTCCTGTGGTTGCTTTTTTCTCCCCTGGCTATTCTAGAGGTTAAACCTAAGGAAATGTCTCTAATTTTGATGTTCATTAGGTGCAATCTAAATATGTTTCTTGTTAGTAGTGATTCTATGGAAATAAATTTTTTTAAATAGTTATTTTTGAGATTAGAATTCTTGAGCTTCAGGCACATTTGAAATTATTACTTAAAGGTGGAAAAAGTTACTTTGTAGATTTTAAAGCTGCCAATGTCCCTGATTTAAAAAAGTGGACTTATTCTGGGTCACCCAAAGGAATTAAAAAATTTCTTTTAACAACAGTTATGTATTGAATACTACAAGAAATAGGCTGGGCTTGACTGCCTTCAACAGGTGCATAATCTCTTCTCTACTTAAACCATCTCTCTATCCAAATGTCGTGTTAAGGGCTTTAGATATCATTCTTCTGGGCCATAACATACTGTTTCTATGTCCATCCCCAAATTAATTTTCTTCTATTAATTAGAACAAAATATTGAACTATGTGTTTGTCTTCCCAACCAGGCCCTGAGATCTTCAAAGTCAAGAGCAGTGTTTTGTTCAATCTTATGTTGCAAGAAAAAAGAAAAAAGAAAAAAAAAAAAAAAAAAAAACATGGATCTTGAGACTAAATACTTTAAAAGAATCCCATACTTTGGGCCATTAGATTATTTCCTCTGTCTCCCATTTTGCCTTATATAACATTGCAACAAATATTTTTTCATATGAATCTTGGTTTGCTTTGTCAAATTTTCTCAAATGTTCTTTGTATAATAATAATAAACATTTACATTTATATTTCATGTTTTAATTATATTGCTAAGTACTTCACTTGTGTTACATTAATTAATCCTCATACTAACCTCTAAACTAATTACTATTTTCTTTTTACAAGTGAATAACTTGGTATTTGGAGAAATTAACAATTCATCCAAGGCCACACAGTCAGTAAGCAAATCTAAAACTATCTGAGCCCAAAGCCTGTGTCATTATACATTATGCTCTATTTCCTTATTTTCAGGTAGTGGAATTAATAAGTCAAAATTAAGAATAATAAAACTATTCGTTTTATTAATGGATATGATAAATATATAAGATTCTTGAAAAACTGAATGCTCTACAGGAAAGGGAACATGATGTTTTGCTGCAGGTGTCAAAGTTTTGCATGGGGAGCTTCCTTAGCATGTGACATGTGTGCCTTCTTGTGTGGTCCTAAGGACAGTTCTGTACATGTGCTGATCTGGAAGAACAATGCAGCAATTCAGCACTATAGATCATTCTGGCCTCCAACAGAAAGTAGATCAGAGAAAAAGGTGTTCTCTGTTAAGTGACACCAAGAACACCTAATGATCCAAGAACATCTCACTTTTGTGGCATTGAAGCCAGGATGTCAGCTTGGTCCATGCATTGATATGCCTGGCGTGTTTGTGCCTTTTCTTAAACAGTGGGGGCTGCTGCTTTATGCTAGCAAAAGACATAACTTTGCAACACAAATATCAATGTATCACAAGTCAGAGAGCAAGGAAAGAATGATTGGCCCAAGGAAGCTAGGTGACCAGTGTATACCTTCCAGAATTCATCCCCATGTGACCTGTATCTGGCTCTGTCTGAGGAGGACGGGCCAAAAGATTCACTTTACTCAGTGCTTTTTCACATTTGCCCAAATCTCCTAGTAAATGTAGCATACATAATATAGCATAAAGTGTCCTTAGTATGGTATGTTGGAATGAGGAGACAAAGACCTGTTAGCGTCGTGGAGTAGCTTGTGTGTTCCTAAGTAAAATTTATCTTCTGCACAGAGGCTTCAGTTTCTTCGTTTATAAAATGAGGAGGCAGGGAAAAGATAATCTGTTAAATTTCTTTCCAACTTTTGAGTTGTAATCATGGAAAGTTCTATAGTAACATTTAACATTAAGAGTTCTATAAATAACATTTGGTTCTGATTTAGACTGAAAGCGTGTTCAGATTCTTGCTCTACAACTTACTAGCAGTGTGACTTTGTCCATGTTACTGAACTTTTATGAATCTCAGATTCTATTTCTGTAAAATGGAGCTAATAATACCTTTTTTAGTTTTTTGTGGAAAGACAGCTCAATGCCTAGCACAAAGTCATTCTATGAGAAATGAAGACATGGTAATGATGATGCCATCAATGATTCTGTTTACCACAGGTTTTCATAAAAAGTCACATCAGATGTTCAATGTCCCTGTGCTGTATAGTGTATGTATTAGTTTCCCAGGGCTGTTATTATAAAGCACCGTAAACTGAGTAGCATAAGCTATCAGAAATTTATTCTCACAATTTTAGAGGATAGAAGTCTTAAATCTAGGTGTTGGCCAGGCTGGCTCCTTCTGAAGGTTCTTGGGTAGAATCTGGGCTACTCCTTTCTCCTAGCTTCTAGTAGCTGCTGGAAATCCTTGGCATTTCTTGACTTGCAGTTACATCCCTCACACTCTGCTTCTGTCTTCCATATCCATCTTCCCTCTCTGTGTGTATCAGAGTCCCCATGTCTTCCTAGGATCTTCTTATAAGTACAATAGTCATTGATTGAGGGCCCACCCTAATCTAGCATCACCCCATTTTAACTTGAATACATTGTCAAGGACAACTATTTCCAAGTAAGTTCACATTCTAAGTTAGTAGCAGTTAACACTTCAGTGTATCTTTTTGGGGAACACAATTCTACACAAACTAGTCTATGGGGAACTGTACAAATATAAAGCAGTGAAGTTATGATTTCTGATAGTGATGATCACAGGTTATGCAAAATCAGAATACAAACTAGTGACTTAACTGGATTACCTTGATCTCTCTTTATGCCCATTGCTTACAGAAATCAAGTCAGGGAGGATTTTGGTTACACTCAATGTCATAGATCACTAAAGTCATCTGAGTTTTCCAATTTTGGGGAATAGTCTGTGTTCCTAAATGACTTTTGATTTCCGCCAAAATTTGTGTCTCGGCTGTCTTTGGAAATAGTGACTGCTGAAGGCAGTGAAATTGTCCTTGAACTCAAAAATGACCCATTTTCAAAATGACTGCTGATTTTGTGTCTGTCAGGCTCTGAGTCAGATGATTTATTCTTATTCAGTGGCTTGTCTCTGGTGTGACTCCTCCTGATAGCTCAGAACTGCCCCACCTGCTCCTCGGCCCCACTGACAAGAGCCAGGTCCTAATCCTGCATGACAAATTGCAGCAGCAAACTCATTTACTTCTGAATCACTGAGCAAGAATCCCTTGATTTTAAACCCATCAGCATCATGCCTTCAATTGCCATTTCCTTAGCAAGTGTGAATTTGAGGGGCATAGTCAAAGCCCTCAAGATGTACGGTTTCCACAAGGATGCCAAAGTAATGTGACATTTAGGAAGGGCTCTAAGCTAAGAAAAACATATTTCCTAGGAACCTCCAAGTATCTCCTTCCCCAAACACATGAATTTATGATCCCATGTGTGAGTTGCTGGGCCAGCAGATGATGATAGCTAACAAGCTATCTTCGATTTATTTTCTCTTGAGTCCAGTACACTCGGAAAATAGTATTTTGTTGTTCACTAAGTTCTACCAATGAATGTCTAAGCTTACCAAATGTCTACTGTTTTACTGTCTTCTTCTCCCATAAACATATCTGAAATGTTGTCTGCAGATGTAACTTTCAGGATCAGCATTGTTCCAAGGTCAGGGCATGGCACTGAAGCTGCCTTGTTTCCATTGAGGATTGATATGATTCTGGCCATTCCCCTCTATTCTTTTATGAAATCCTGGGATTATTCAGCCTTTTCTAGGATCTTAAATCTATATTTCTATCCATCATCTATCTATTGACCTGCTTATCTATCATCTATCTGCAATATTATGTTATTTCTTTGAATATATAAAATATTAAAATTTTGAATGGACAAATCTGAAAGACTAGAAATATAAATGGTGGTGGATTTATTTCCAGAAATAATAAACATCTTTTTCTTCTTGAGCTTCAATTTCCCCAATTTCCTTTTGTTCTCATTATTCTTGAACTCTTGCATTCAATTAAGCCTTGGATACTCTACTAAATTTTAATCTTCTTGATGTTTTACTTATTTTCTCCATCATGGTATATTTTTCCAGATTCCAGCTCTTTTTGCCTTTCTGTTATCATTCCTCTCTCCTTCTCTCTTGTCCTCCATCCTTGTCTTCTTATCTCCCTTCCTTTTCTACCTCTTTTATAATTCAAAAATAATGAAAAGTGTATAATGAAAGAAGTAGAAAAAGGATAAGAGGAGGAGAAGGATGAGGAGAAGGAGGAGGGGGACTAGAGGAGAGAAGTGGAGAGAGACAGGGAGAGAGAGAGGGAGAGAGAGAGAAAGAAAAAGGAAAAAGAAGCATAAAGTGGTAAGATGAGAAGATGGGAACAGGGAAGAAGAAAATACCTAAAACTACAAGGCCTAATATTAGTGGGCAATTGATTTAGCACTGAATGCTTGTCCAGTGAACACTAAAAGGGAAATATGACTAGTTGAAAAATATACATTGTTGCTAACAAAGAATCATACCATTTGCTTAATGAAATGGAAAAATATTAGTTTGAAACTACAGTAAGATAAATATTTCTTAATTGAATATCAACCCCTAAACTGGCTTTTAACAACCAAAAGTTTAGATATAATAACTTCAATTCAATGGGAAGTGAAGCCAACCACTTCACTGAAGCACTGACCGCCCAGTTCAAAGCTACATCTCCAAGCTCTGCTGCAGGAAGGCTCGGTAATAAGAACACAGAATCTAGAGTTCTAAGACCTAGGCTTACCTGTTTTTATCACTCACATGTTCTGTGTCCTCAGGCAAGCCTTCTTGTCTCTTTGTTTCTCAAGGGAATAATGAAAAAAAAAAACTCATATACATACAAGTGTTATCATTAGTTATTAATTATTGTCATCCCAAATTGTTATGTTCCAAATACATTTTAAGTCTCAGATAACACCGTTTTTCAGTCTATTGTAACATTGTTCAAATATTTGATTCCATTAAGTTAATTGAATATATTGCATATTACATAGAAAAACTTTAAGTGCTTTTTAAAAAATGTTCAAGGGCTTTTATTTTCTGGTTTTCGGGTCAAATTTTCAGATCACAGATGTTACAAAAATACATATGGAGGGCATCCACTGCAACAGCTCAATATTCTTTTAGATTACGTTTTAAGAAAAAAAAAGAGAACAAAAAACTTACAACAACACCTGCTATTCAGCAGAATTTGACCTGACCCCTTTCTCCTTTTCTTGTTATTATAAACATCAAGCTCTTTAAGTGAGAGCTGTTTAAAGGACTGAGGTTTGTGAGTGTTCCTTCCTAGATCCCAGATGCATTGGGAGACGGATGGACTTTTTGATCTTTATTTTATGAGTGTCTGATAAATTGCCTCTGGCACCTGGCAACTGAAATTTCACTATCTGAAAACTAACCCTCATGTCAAACAATGTGACCAGCCTCAGCCTCTCACTTGAGGATCTCTGTAGCTGGGTGGAGGATGCCTTATACTTCCTGGACAGGTCTACCACCATGCTCAGGGATTTACATACTTTTTATTTTAGAGGGAAGGAAGGATTATTAAAGGGCTTTATATGCTATGCAAAAATGTGTTTTTTGAAAGGTTTCATCATAACTCCCATTCTAGGATTTTTGAATAAGTCAAATAGAGACTTCAGCCCACTGTCTGGCCTGAAAAAAAAAAATGCTGGTAACAGGATAAAGATTTGCAACTTTGGGTCATGAGCCTCTCCTCACTAGACTCCATCTGTGTGTTGATATAAGAAGAATGCAGGTGGTCTTTTTCTGGGAACAGCAAAGCTATAAACAAAGTCATCAGCTCAGGCTATTATCACCTTTCTTTTAACATCTTATCCGGGGGCAAGATTAACTCAACCCCAAGGAAGAGCTCTATAGTTTTCTCTGTTTACAGAGATTCAAATATGCAGATATTTTAATTGTTTAGAAGAGAGAAAAATAACAAAATGATATAAACCCTCTGATATTGTGCTTCTTCAAAGGGAAAGAAGCCTGAGAGAGCAATGATGAATGAAAATATTAATCATCCCATAACTTCAATGAATATGTCATCATCATGGTGGGAACACAGGTCCCGCGACTTGAGACACCTATGTATGTGCCATATTACCACTTGTCACTCTTTTTTCCTCTTCCTCTGCTTTCTAAACTTGTCTGTTTAGAAATAGTTGTTACACCTGGAAGACAATATGTGTACATTTGCTCTCTTCTCCCAATCTTGGAGGAAATTTTTGTTCATCTTTTACCAAGTTTCCTTCCGGGTTGCTGCTTTATGTCCTTTTTGAGATCTCTTACAGAGGTCTAATCCTGTTGGCTAGATGGAATTGAGTTTGGACAGGCTAAAGTTTTGTTTCAATTTCTTTCTGTCTCTCAATTTCCTTCCTTCTTTTTGCAGCCAACAAGAGATTTTTAGTTTAGGCTTGGCTGTCTGAAATACAGTAATACTGTTATAAAAACAGTAATACCCTAGGTCAATCATTTACTTACCTAACAGCATTTATTTGTTATGTATTGAGCAAGCAAAAATTATTATGCTCAATCCTGAGTTTACAGAAGTAAATTGGATATATATCTTGCCATCAAGGGACTCACAGTCTCATGTGAAAAACAAACATGTACACAAACAAGGAAAAGATAATTTGTGTCATTGCTTTCTGAGAAATCTATATTTGGAAGAATGAGGCTACAAAGGGGCGAGAGGGGAAATTTACAGGTGACATATGTACTAAGTCTTGAAAATTGAGAAGCTATTCCTCCGTAATAAAATCCAGGCAAAAAGAACTACCAAGCAATGCATGGACTCTTAAAAGGACACGAGAGGTGGGGGAAGCAGGAAGCAGGTTGAAATGAGTGGATCACTGAGCTTGGCCTCGTGTGAGATGGCACATCCACAGAGGGACATCTGGTTCATCAATCCTGGCAGGGTTTGGATGCTGTGGTGAAAATTTACAGGTAGAAAAAAAAAGAAAAATGAAATTCAGAGCTTATGCATCTTTTTTTTTTTTTAAAAAAGTGACAAAAGGATATTTAATAATACAAGTTAGTTTTGAAAGAAAAATTATTCCATCACTAATATACATCTAGGACATCCATGACTATGATCTGTCATGTGGTGAAAATAGAATTTTAAGGTGAAATTCTAAGAAGAAATCAAGGCTTTGGGTTAATGTCAGCAAACCAATAATAAATGTGGATCCTAAAGTCTGGGATTCATATTGGTTTTGGCTCTTACACAATGAAACAATAAAACCAAGCAACACAAAGTTGGGGTAGGCATGACGGATAGAGCAGTAGACTGCAGGGCCAGAGACTGGAATCTGCTCCTGGTTCTGCCACCAAAACACTCGATGGATTGAGGCAGTTTCTTTTTTTTTTTTTTTTTTTTGAGACGGAGTCTCACTCTGTCGCCCAGGCTGGAGTGCAGTGGCCGGATCTCAGCTCACTGCAAGCTCCGCCTCCCGGGTTCACGCCATTCTCCTGCCACAGCCTCCCGAGTAGCTGGGACTACAGGCGCCTGCCACCTCGCCCGGCTAGTTTTTTTTTTTTTTTTTTTTTGTATTTTTAGTAGAGACGGGGTTTCACAGTGTTAGCCCGGATGGTCTCGATCTCCTGACCTCGTGATCCACCCGTCTCGGCCTCCCAAAGTGCTGGGATTACAGGTTTGAGCCACCGCGCCTGGCCGAGGCAGTTTCTTGACCATTCTGGGACCTCAGTTTCTTCATTTTATATTTCCCTTTGGAAACACTTATTATACTTGCCATGATTCATGTGTGTATATTCCACTAGATTCTAAGGTCCAAGAGCACGGGAGACATGTGCTGAAAGTGATTTTTCTTTTCTGCATGTTTTCGGAGCCCTGTCAGCTCAGGCATGTGGATGTATTTCCAAGGCTTCAGGCTTCAGGTTTTGCTTTACTTATGACGTCATGTTACAGTTTCCTTCCTTCCTTCCTCCCTTCCTTCCTTTCTTCTTTCGTTTCTTTTTTTCTTTTTTGATACTGTGATATCCTCTATAGAACAGAGACCGAAATGTACCATTCTCTTTCCTAGGTGCCTCTGAGAGGGTGAATGGAAGCTGGGCTTTCTCCACAGGGTTCTAAAGGGTTTGGACACATAGATTCAGAGGCATCTTTGGATGATCATACAGGGCTCTTAAACATCTCCCTGTGGAAGAGAGCAGTCCATGCTGCCACCTCCCAGATTCTCATCCTGGGAGACTGGGAGAATACCCTGTGTCATTTCCTGTCCCCCGAGTGCTGCCAATACACATGCAGGTATGAACTCTCGTTAAACCTGGGGTCACCTCAGCATTGAAAAAGCCAAACCCTGATTTCCTGTGAATATAACAATTTAATTACTAAAATCAAAATATGAGTGATATTTCCTCGTTAATAATTCCTCCCAACCACGTAAAGCCAGACAGAATTTAAAGTACTGAGGTAAATTGACTAAACATACACACAACAATGAGAATGATGCAAACTCATAAAAACGTGCAACTGTATCTTATGTATCAATAACTGATAAGTACAATACAAACTCTTGGTCTTAAAAAGTTTGGATCTGTAAGCTATGTATTGGACCCTCCCAAAATACATGAAAGATTTCAGAATGATAAGAAGTCCACAGTCAGTTGTTTGCACTGGCATTTACAGTGTTGACTAGAAATTGCAATTTAACAGCTACGTTTTTGTGTGTGTGTGTTTATATAAAAGAAGATTGCTTATAAAAGTAAGTATTGGTTTGGGAAGTAATAAGTTTAAAAATAATAAAATTGTTGCATTCAGCCTTCCCTCTGGCTTTTCTGCTCTGTCTCTGTGGGTTAGAAAAAGTGAAGCTGTCAGGAGTAAGCAGACTCCTATTGTGCCGAGTGGAAATAGCATGTTGTTTTATTCTTTCTTTTCTTTTTTTTTCATCCTTTCTGTTGTTGATAGTTGCACTGGGTTTTGGACCCAGGAATGCTTCAAAAAATATTTGCTGAATGAATGGAATGCCTACAATGTCTGCTGACATGTAAGATCTTTAGCTAGGTGGCCTGGGAATGAGGCATTGTAGATTAACTCGTACAATGCATTATATGAAAAATTTGCTTCCTGTTGAAGAAATCAGGCAAGAGAACCTGAGATAACAAAGACAAGGGCTGCCACTCCAACCAACCTCATCTCTCCATCAGTTAGGGGAGGGGTAGCATGGGATCATACACAGAGAGGATGTGGTACACATACGTGTGTGTGTGTAAATACGTATGTGGTGTGAGTGTAGAAGCGCATGACACATATGTAATGTGCAGAGGCAGCTTACTCTAGGGAGAAAGAAATGGGAATCTGATGCTTTTTGTACTGCCACTTTCCCTCAGAAATCAGAAGTACGAACATCTGTATTATGTCAGGGAATGCAGACATTTGAACATGTCTGGTTTTGATATTATTAAATGACCAATTTATTAAAGTCATTGAAGGGATGAAAGTGTGGCTCTCCCCACTTTACAGATAAGCTGAGATTGAAGTGTGAGATGGTATAGTCTAGCCAGGTTAGAACTGGATGACCTGCTGCTGCTGAGAGGTAGCTGAAAAATAGTTCTACTTTAATTGTTTTATTGTCTACTTTATATTATCAGTACTTCTGGGAGAGAAGAGTTATAGATAACAAAAGTGACATAACCCATGTGCCTAAGAAGCCCCTGTCAAAAGGCATGAGATGCTTCTTTGGGCATATCACATTTCATTTAGCAAGATTCTCTCTTAGAGTGTCTGAAAAAATATACAGGAAGGTCTCGTATGTACTTTTAACACACGGTCTGTAGAGAGGGTTTTAATCAAAGGTGCAGCAAACAGTACTTAGAAATGAAATAGTACTTAGAAATGAAGAGCTCACCAAAGTTCAGCCTTTCCAGTGTTTAAAGGATCATTTATGACCTCTAGAAGGGCAGATGTTTTCTTACTTTTGGAACTTCTTTAGACAGATGACAGGTGTGCTCTTGCAGTAACAGGTTCATTCATGCAGTGTGGTCATTGAGGAAGGACCCGGTCATCAGAGAGGCCTGGGCTAACATTTTGGCTTAATCGTTTAACAGCAGAGTGGTGAAAATGGATTTTATCTGTGTCTGAATCTCAGTTTTGTTGCCTGCAAAATGAAAATAATATACCTGTTATATAGTGTGAGATTAAAGGAGATAATACAAATTTAAAAATGTAATACAATGCCTGGTAAGTGCTCAATAATGATTCACTTTTATAGTTTTAATCATACATCATCAAATCTAAGACATCAACAACGATAACTTGACCACTAGATTTAATGATAACATGGCGGGGTATGGCTTAAATATGCTATTTTTATTATATTTTTAATCACTAATATACTCTAATCCATATAATAACTATTAACTTCCTCTTTAGGCTCAACATCAATATTTGAGGTGAATCTTGCCCTTATGCAGTCTAAACTTCTTCTGAATCAATTTGGCCACCAGGGATTATAGAGAATACCAGGTGACATTCTCCTTTCTTAACTCCTGCTTGTTCGCTTGACAAAGCACCTTTACTACTGGCTGTAAAATTTGAGGTTTGTCATAGGAGACCAAGTTACCTTTTTCTTTTTTAAATTTTTGCATCAATTGAATTACCTCCTCCAGGAAGTCCAGTAGTCTCTTTTGAAATAAGCCAGAACATTGCTGACAAATTTCTGATGCTTGAAAGACAGTACTTTTTGTCTGGGAGGGTGTAGAAGAGCTTGGGAGTTAATTTGTTTACCTGTCTGTCATCCTGTCTTGGTCCTAAACTACTGCTCTGTCCCCACTATCTTTCCAGCATGAGAAAGCTTAGCTAATTTTGAAAACTATAGAATTTTACTGACATTCGTTGAATTGTCTGACATGTGACAAACAATCTGCTTACGTTTTAAGCAAACAAAAAATACTTCTCTTTCAGTGTTGCTTTATAGTATAATCATCAATGGGTGGTTTTTGTTTGTTTGTTTGTTTGAGACAGAATCCTGCTCTGTCGCCCAGGCTGGAGTGCAGTGGCACGATCTTGGCTCACTTGCAAGCTCCACCTCCCACGTTCACACTGTTCTCCTGCCTCAGCCTCCCAAGTAGCTGGGACTACAGGTGCCGAGTAGCTGGGTCTACAGGTGCTTGCCACCACAACCAGCTAATTTTTTTTTTTTTAATTTTTTAAAATTTATTTATTTATTTTATTATACTTTAAGTGCTAGGGTACTTGTGCACAACATGCAGGTTTGTTACATATGTATACATGTGCCACGTTGGTGTGCTGCACCCATTAACTCATCATTTACATTAGGTATATCTCCTAATGCTATCCCTCCCCCCTCTCCCCTCCCCACAATAGGATCCGGTGTGTGGTATTCTCTTTCCTGTGTCCAAGTGATCTCATTGTTCAGTTCCCACCTATGAGTGAGAACATGCGATATTTGGTTTTCTGTTCTTGCGATAGTTTGCTGAGAATGATAGTTTCCAGCTGCATCCGTGTCCCTACAAAGGACATGAACTCATCCTTTTTTATGGCTGCATAGTATTCCATGGTGTATATGTGTCACATTTTCTTAATCCAGTCTGTCACTGATGGACATTTGGGTTGATTCCAAGTCTTTGCTATGTGAATAGTGCCGCAATGAACATACGTGTGCATGTGTCTTTATAGCAGCATGCCTTATAATCCTTTGGATATATCCCCAGTAATGGGATGGCTGGGTCAAATGATATTTCTAGTTCTAGATCCTTGAGGAATCGCCACACTGTTTTCCACAATGGTTGCACTAGTTTACAGTCCCACCAACAGTGTAAAGGTGTTCCTATTTCTCCACATCCTCTGCAGCACCTGTTGTTTCCTGATGTTTTAATGATGGCCATTCTAACTGGTGTGAGATGGTATCTCATTGTGGTTTTGATTTGCGTTTCTCTGATGGCGAGTGATGATGAGCATTTTTTCCTATGTCTGTTGGCTGTATGAATGTCTTCTTTTGAGAAGTGTCTGTTCATATCCTTTGCCCACTTTTTGATGGGGTTGTTTGTTTTTTTCTTGTAAATTTGATTGAGTTCTTTATAGGTTCAGGATATTAGCCCTCTGTCAGATGAGTAGATTGCAAAAATTTTCTCCCATTCTATAGGTTGCCTGTTCACTCTGATGGTAGTTTCTTTTGCTGTGCAGAAGGTCTTCAGTTTAATTAGATCCCATTTGTCAATTTTGGCTTTTGTTGCCATTGCTTTTGGTGTTTTAGACATGAAGTCCTTGCCCATGCCTATGTCCTGAATGGTATTACCTGTTTGCAGATGACATGATTGTATATTTAGAAAACCCCATCATCTCAACCCAAAATCTCCTTAAGCTGATAAGCAACTTCAGCAAAGTCTCAGGATACAAAATCAATGTGCAAAAATCACAAGCATTCTTATACACCAGTAACAGACAAACAGAGAACCAAATCATGAATGAACTCCCATTCACAATAGCTTCAAAGAGAATAAAATACCTAGGAATCCAACTTACAAGGGATGTAAAGGACTTCTTCAAGGAGAACTACAAACCACTGCTCAGTGAAATAAAAGAGGACACAAACAAATGGAAGAACATACCATGCCCATGGATAGGAAGAATCAATATTGTGAAAATGGCCATACTGCCCAAGGTAATTTATAGATTCAATGCCATCCCCATTAAGCTACCAATGACTTTCTTCACAGAATTGGAAAAAAACTGCTTTAAATTTCATATGGAACCAAAAAAGACCCTGCATTGCCAAGACAATCCTAAGCCAAAAGAACAAAGCTGGAGGCATCATGCTACCTGACTTCATACTATACTACAAGGCTACAATAACCAAAACATCATGGTACTGGTACCAAAACAGAGATATAGACCAATGGAACAGAACAGAGCCCTCAGAAATAATACCACACATCTACAGCCATCTGATCTTTGACATACCTGAGCAAAACAAGAAATGGGGAAAGGATTCCCTATTTAATAAATGGTGCTGGGAAAATTGGCTAGCCATAAGTAGAAAGCTGAAACTGGATCCTTTCCTTACTCCTTATACGAAAATTAATTCAAGATGGGTTAGAGACTTAAATGTTAGACCTAAAGCCATTAATACCCAAGAAGAAAACCTAGGTAAGACTGGCTAATTCATTTTTGTATTTTTAGTAGAGGCAGGGTTTCACCGTATTAGCCAGGGTGGTCTCAATATACTGACCTAGTGATCCACCCGCCTCAGCCTCCCAAAGTCCTTGGATTGCAGGCCCGAGCCACCGGGCCCGGCCTAACCTTCAAATATTTTAAGCAACAATTGGTGTTATAAATGTAAGCTTAAATCTGATTGTATGTGATGGTATCAATGGAAATGACTACCTAGAGATGACTTATGATGAATAGATAGATACCTTATAGATGAGCTATATTCACAGATGAGTAAGCAAGGAAAACTCTCTCACAAACATCACTCTGAGTAACTACTAAGAAGTTGCTTTTGACAATCAGTTTTAAGCTGTGTTTAGTTTTAAAAACAACAAACTATTTTGAAGTGCACAATGCTGTATACAATTATGATAACATCACATTGTACCCTAAAAATGTATGCAATTATAATTTGTCAATTACAAAATAATAATAATTTTTAAAAAGAAAACAAAAAGATCCAACTGCATCTTCTAAATTGAAAAAATAAAAGAAATATGGTGTTATGGATGGCATCTCCTAGCTTATTCTAATTCTCATATATAACATTTCCTCAAATGTGTATCCTCCATAAGGAAAATCTACATGGGTATACACTTGATCCCTTAATAACTCCAGGGTTAGGAACAGTGACCCCTCCCTACCAAGTTGTCAAAAATCCACACATAACTTTTGACTCCTTAAAATATTAACTAATAACACCCTACTCTTGACTGGAAGCCTTATTAATAACATAAACAGTTGATTAATATGTATATTGTATGTTACATATATTATATACTATATTCTTACAATAAAGTGAGTTAGAGGAAAGAATCTTATTGAGATAATTATAAGGAAGAGCAAATATGCTTACTATTCATTAAGTGGAGGGGGAGCATCATGAAGGTTTTCATCCTTGCTGTCATCATGTTGAGTAACTGAGAAGGAGAAGGAAGAGGAGGGGTTGATCTTCTTGTCTCAAGGGTGGCAAAAGAAGAGGTGGAGGAGGTGGAAGCGGAGTCAGGAGGGGCAAGTACACTCTGTGTAACTTTTATTGAAAAAAATCCACTTAGAGTGTACCTGAATGGTTGAAATCCATTTTGTTCAAGGGTCAACTCTGTATATATATATTTGTTTGTTTGTTTCGTTTTATTTTCTTCTATGCTTCTGCAATAGATCACCGTATTTGATTTCTTTTCTGTTACAGTACTGGGCTAGCATATCCATGGAGACAGACCCATTAGCCTCTTTGAGAATTTGAGCTCTAGAAGCAGTGCATCACGTTAGTGTAGACCCAAGAATGAATGATTCTTTTGCAAGCAGATTGCAGCTTAAATTTCATCTCTTGCCATTTGGTGGTTGTGTGGCGTTGGTCAAATAACTTGATCTCTTGTGAACCTGTTTTCTCATCTGTAAAACTGCTATAGTTTGCATTTTGGGGGGTTGTATTTGGCCTGTGTGCTCTATGATTAGATTGTTTCTCCAGTTGCTAGCATAGATCTAGGGTAGCATAAATTGTAACCATTTTGCTAACATAGATCTAACATAGCATAAATTGTAACTTTAAGATTATTGCCATAAATTATTAAAATAATACCATATATGCCTGCTGCTTTGTAGTTTACAAAATGTTTCCTTGAACACTAACTTCAGTTTTGTAACATTACTGTGAGACAGAGTAGTAATAATTTTATTAAATGACAGAAGATTTGATTTAAAAGCACAGCTCCTTACTTGTAGTGCAGTCATCTTGTCCTTTCTCCTTACCTCTTTTAGTGCAGTCATCTTGTCCTTTCTCCTTACCTCTTTTAGTGCAAAATCGACTATAAGTTTGAGCAATTAAAAGCCTTATTTGATGCAGATCTGGTTTTATATTGTATTGTTTCAGTCTAAGTAATTTTTGAGCAAAGGTAGTTTGGTATCAAATAGGAAACTGCAGATATGTGTTGGTATCATTTAGGCCCAAGAAACATTCAAGGAACTTTACTTGCAGTGAGTTAGGTATTTCAAGAAAGGGTTACTAGGCCTTCACAGTGCAAAGTAGAGGTGAACAGCCTGGGGTGGGAGTTGTGGATAAGAGGAGTGTATTCAGGGTCACCTCATTTAGCCCTGTATGTAAGACTACCAGAATAGTACTAATATGGTTTGGCTATGTCTCCACCCAAATCTCACCTTGAATTATAATAATCCCCACATGTCAAGGGCGGGGCCAGGTTGATTGAATTGAATCATGGGGACAGTTTCCCCTATACTGTTCTTGTGGTAGTGAATAAGTCTCATGAAATCTGGTGGTCTTATAAATGAGAGTTCCCCTGCACGATCTCTCTTGCCTGCCACCATGTAAGAGGTGCCTTTCTCCTCCTTTGCCTTCTGCCATGATTGTGAGGCTTCCCCAGCCATGTGGAACCATGAGTCCATTAATCTTCTTCTTTTTTTTTTTTTTTGTAAATTACCCAGTCCCAGGTATGTCTTTATTAGCAGCGTGAGAACTGACTAATACAAGTATCCTGTGAATTTAAAACCTACTTTTAAACCTCTGTGAGCTAATGTTGCAACTAGATATTTTTTTCCTGTCATCTTCTAACCCTAAACTTTTGGTACTCCATGATCAAAGTGCGATCTCAGGCCTCGAGCCTGAATGAGTCTCAGCCCTGGAATCACTAGTAGATTTTCTACGTGCAAAGTTCACGCAAAGTGCAAGGGTTTTGGAATCCAGCTTTGGTGCATCCCATCCTGTAACTATGATATATGATAAAAGGAAAAATTGCAGCCAAACTTGACTATGTTCAAAGCAAGGTGCTAGTGAAACGATGGGATGGAAAATAAGTCCTAAAGGATTAATGGCTCATGATAAATGCTTTATTATAAGAGCTTGTGAATGATTAGATAATTCTTACTTCCAAGAGTAGAATTTAAATATTTCTGCCTGGCTCGTTACCAAAGTAAATAAATCACTTATGTATCTAGTTAATAGTCGAATCTTTATGTGCAAAAATAAAATATAGGAAAGGTAATTTTTTCTTGTAAATAATCAATGTCTAATTTATTCACCACTTATTTTTTAAATCATATTTACTGCTAGTTGAACCAACTTACTAAGAAAATAAAAACATTTTCAGTAAATTATAAAAGGTATTCTATTTGACACCTATCCATTCAACAAAATAAAAATAAAGTGTAGTGAGGAATTTTCTGGCTGCTGTAGTTGTTAGTAGAAATCAAACACTTAATGAAATTGTTTGCTCATTTGCGAAAGTATTTATAACTATTCCAGGACAGTTCTCCCCTCACTAACACCCACGCGATTCCCACTGAGTAGAACACGTGTTGCCTGTTCGAGGGTAGAATCCAAATATGGTATCCATTTGAGCTAATTTTGTTTCTCAGTGTGCTGAGGTCAGATTCTCTTGGACAAACTTATGAATCCAACTGATATCTTTAATATCCTGGAAGCTTATATACCTATTGATTTAAGCATGAGGAAAAAATATTGCTAACTTAATCTAAAAGTGTGGTTGAAATGCCTCTTGTATCTGGATCAGTGATTTGGTTTTACTGGCTTTCACTCAACTCTTTCCTATCATTTTCAGATACAACTATTATAAAGAACAACTGCTTTGTTCTGATCATATTTTCACACATTGCATGTTATCTTCCTCCTAAGACACTTCAGAGCTGTATAAGGACCTTTGGAAAGCTCGGTGTAAGGCACATCTGGGAGTATCTTTTGTCTTTTGAATCAAGATAATCAAGAAGTATTTCATAGTACATACTATAGAGTCTGAAATGAACTAGTAGGTTGTGAAAGTCATTTGTAAACTCAGAAGTGGTTTTTTAAAAATGTTTTTATTTCAATAGCTGTACAAAGTGCAGCTTTTGTGAAATGGATGAATTGTATAGTGGCAAAGTATAAGGTTTTAGTGTACACATCATCCAAATAGTGTACACTATACTGAACAGGTCATTTTTCATCCCTTACTCTCCATCCACCCACCTCTCCCTTTTGAGTCTCCAATGTGCATTATACCACTCTGTATGGTTTATGTACCCATAGCTTAGTGCCCACTTACGAGGTAGAACATGCAGTGTTTGGTTTTTGATTTTTGGGTTACTTCACTTAGAATAACGGTCTCCAGTTCCAGTCCAGTTGCTACAAGAGACATTCTTTCATTCTTTTAATCGCTAGGTAGTATTCCATGGTATGGAATACTACATTTTCTTTATCCATTCATCGGTTAAAGAGCATTTTGGTTGATCCTATATCTTTGCAATTGTGAATTATGCTGTGATAAACATATGCGTGTAGCTGTCTTTTTTATTTAGTGACTTTTCTTTGGAGTAACTACTCAGTAGTGTGATTGCTGGATCAAATGGTAGATTTGCTTTTAGATTTTTTTAGAAATTTCCATATTGTTTTCCATAGGAGTTGTCCTAATTTACATTCTCACCATCAGTGTGTAAGCATTCCTTTTTCACCACAACCATACCAACATATATTGTTTTTGACTTGTTAATAATGGTCATTCTGACTGGGGTAAGGTGATGTATCATTGTTGCTTTAGTTTGCATTTCCCTGATGATTAGAGATGTTGAGCATTTTAAAAAATGTTTATTAGCCATTGTATATCTATTCATGTCTTTTGCTCACTTTTTAATGGGATTATTTGTTGTTTTCTTGCTGACTTGTTTGAGTTCCTTGTAGATTCTGGATATTAGTCCTTTGTCAGTAGCATAATTTCCAAGTATTTTCTCCCATTCTGTAGGTTGTCTTTTTTTTTTTTTTTCTGTTTGCTTGTTTGTTTGTTTTTGAGACAGTGTCTTGCTCTGTTACACAGGCTGGAGTGCAGTGGCATGATCTCGGCCTACTGCAACCTCCGCCTCCTGGGTTCAAGCCATTTTCTTGCCTTCGTCTCCTAAGTAGCTAGCTGTGACTACAGGTGTGTGCCACCAGCTCAGCTATTTTTTTTGTATTTTTAGTAGAGACAGGGTTTCACCGTGTTAGCTGGGATGGTCTTCATCTCCTGACCTCATGATCCACCTGCCTCGGCCTCCCAAAGTGCTGTGATTACAGGCGTGAGCCGCCATGCCCAGCCCAGGTTGTCTGTTTATTCCAAAGATTATTTCTTTTGCTGTGCAGCTTTTTAGCTTAATAAAGTCCCACTTATTTATTTTTGTTTTTGTTAGCATTTGCTTTTGGGATCTTAGTCATAAATTATCTCCTTAGGCCAATGTCCGGAAATTTTACTTAGGTTTCATTCCAGAATTTATATGGTTTAACGTCTTAGATTTAAGTATTGAATCCATTTTGCATTAACTTTTATGTATGGTGAGAGATAGAGATCCAGTTCCATTCTTCTACATGTAGCTATCCAGACTTCCCAGAACGATTCATTGAATAGGATGTACTTTCTCCAATTGATGTTTTTGTATGCTTTGTCAAAGATCAATTGGTTGTATTTGAATTTATTTCTAGATACTCTGTTCTGTTCCATTGATCTGTATCTCCACTTTTATACCACTACCATGCTGTTTGGGTTATTATAGCCTTGTAGCATAATTTGAAGTTGGGTGATGTGTTGCCTCCAGATTTGTTCTTTTAGCTTAGTGTTGCTTTGGCTATTTGGGCTCTTTTTTGGTTCCCTATAAGTCAAAAAAGATTATTTTTTCTTTTTAGAAATTAGAAATAGCAATCTTAATTGTTAATGATGTTGGTATTTTCATAGGCATTGCATTGAATCTGTAAATTGTTTTGGGTGGTATAAAAAATGATGTTGGTATTTTCATAGGAATTGCATTGAATCCATAGATTGCTTTGGGTGGTATAGTCATTTTTATGAAATTTATTCTTCCAACCCATAAACATGGAATATATTTCCATCTGTTTGTGTCATTTATGACTTCTTTCAGCAGTTTTTTGTAGTTCTTTTTGTAGAGAGCTTTGACTTCTTTGGATAAGTATATTCCTAAGAATTTTTTTTTTTTTTTTTTTTTTTTAGCTATTATAAAAAGGACTTCGTTTTTAATTTGATGGTTAGCTTGGGCATTGTTGGTGTATAGCAGTACTACTGACTTGTGTACTTTGGTTTTGTCATCTGAGGCTTTGCTGAATTCATTAATCAGATCTAGGACTCTTTTGGAGGACTCTTTAAGGGTTTTCTAGGTATAAGACCGTATTATTGGCAGACAGCAATAGTTTGACTTTTTCTTTTCCAATTTGGATGCCATTTATTTTTTTTTTTTCTTGCCTGATTGTTCTGGCTAGGACTTCCAGTACTATGTTGAATAGAAGTGGTGAAAGTGGAGATCCTTGTCTTCTTCAAGGATCTTCTCCCAGTTTTCAGGGAGAATGCTTTCAACTTTTCTCCATTCAGCATGATGTTGGCTGTGGGTGTGTCATGTATGGCTTTTATTATTTTTAGGTGTGTTTCTTCTATGCTCAGTTTGTTGAGGGTTTGTATCATAGAGGAATGCCAGATTTTATCAAAGACTTTTTCTTCATCTATTGAGATGATCATATGTTTTTTGTTTTAAATTCTGTTTATGTGATGAATCACATTTATTGACCTGCATATGTTGAATCATCCCTGGAATAAAACCCAGTTTATAATGCTCAATTTTTTTGTTGTGCTGTTGAATTCAGTTTGCTATTATTTTGTTGAGAATTTTTGTATATATATTCATAAGAGATACTGGTGTGTAATTTTCTTTTTTCATTATGTTCTTTTCTGGCTTTTGTATCATGGTGATACTGTCCTCATAGAATGAGTTAGGAAAGATTCCCTCCTTCTCCATCTTTTAAAATAGTTTTAGTAGAATTAGTACCAATTCCTCTTTGACTGTCTGGAAGAATTTGACTGTGAATCAATCTGGCCCTGGGCTTTTTTTTTTTTTTTGTCAGACTTTTTAAATTTTTTAAATTCCTGAGTCAATCTCACTGCTTGTTATTGGTCTGTTAAGTATTTCTATTTATTTCTGATTCAAGTTAAGGGGGATGTATATTTCCAAGGGTTATCTGTTTCCTCTAGATTTTCTAGTTAGTGTGCAGAGAGGTGTGGTGTTTATAGTAGTCTCAAATTCTCTTTTATATTTCTGTGGCATCAGTTGTAATGTCTCCATTTTAATTTTTAATTGAGCTTATTTGAATCTTCTGTCTTAATTTCCTGGTTAACATAGATAGTTTTGTTTATCTTTTCAGATAACCACCTTTTTGTTTCATTGATTTTGTTTTGTTTTGTTTTTTATTTCAATTTCCTTTGGTTCTGCTCTGATCTTTGTTATTTCTTTTCTTTTACTACCTTTGGGTTTGGTTTGTTCTTATTCATCTGATTCCTTGAGGTGTGACGTTAGGTTGTCAATTTGTAATCTGTTAGACTTTTTTAATGGAGACATTTATTGCTATAAACTTTCCTTTTAGAGTGCTTTGGCTGTATCCAGAGGTTTTGATAACTTTTGTCACTGTTATCATTCATATTATTAATTTCATTGTTAACCAAGAAATCATTCAGGAGCTTATCATTCAATTTCCATGAATTTGTACAGTTTTGAGGGTTCTTTTTCAAATTTATTTCTAGTTTTATTCCACTGTGGTCTGAGAAGATATGTGATATTATTTTGATTTTTTTAAATGTATTTGTTCTAGAGTGCAATATAAGTCCAGTGTTTGTTGTCTTTCTGCCTCAATGATCTGTCTAGTGCTGTCAGTAGAGTGCTGATGTCTCCCACCATTATTGTGTTGCTACTTATTTCTTTTCCTAGGTCTGGTGGTAATTGCTTTATAAATCTGGGAGCTCTGGAGTTAGGTGCATATATATTTAGGATTGTTACAACCTCTTGTTAAATTGATCCTTTTATCATTATAAAATGTTATTCTTTGTTTTGTTTTACTGTTGTTGCTTTAAAGTGTGTTTTATCTGATATAAGAGTAGGTGTTCTTGCTCACTTTGGGTTTCCATTTCTGTGAACTATCTTTTTCTACCCCTTTACCTGAAGTCTATAAGAATCCTTAGATGTCAAGTGTGTCTCCTAAAGACAGTAGATATTTGATTTGTGGTTTTTTTAATCTATTCTGCGAATCTGTATCTTTTAAGTGGAACATTTAACATTCAATGTTAATATTGAGATGTGAGATACTGTTCCAGTCATCGTCAGTTGTTACCTAGTGACTTTGTTTTCATCATTGTGTTATTGTTTTATAAGCCCTCTGAATTTTATGCTTTTAGGAATTTCTATTCTGGTGTATGTCAGCTTTTTGTTTCAAGATTTAGAAGTCCTTTCAGCATTTCTTGTAGGACTGGTCAAGTATTGACAAATTCCTTCAGTATTTGCTAATCTGGGAAAGACATTTTTCTCCTTAATTTATGAAACTTAGTTTTTCTGGAGACAAAGTTCTTGACTGACAGTTATTCTGTTTAAGGAGACTAAAGATGTGACCCAAATGCCTTATGGCTTGGAAGGTTTCTGCTGAGAAATCTGCTGTTAGTCTGCTGTTAGGTTTTTCCTTTGTCGGTTATCTGATGCATTTATCCCATTGCTCTTAGAATTCTTCCTTCCAGATTGATTTTAGATAACCTGATGACTATGTGCCTTGGTGATGTCCTTTTTGCAATAAGTCTCCCACAAGTTATTTGAGCTTCTTGTGTTTTGATGTCTAAGTCTCTATCAAGACCAGAGAAGTTTTCCTCAATTACTCACTTAAATAGGTTGCCCAAACATCTGGGTTTTTCTTCTCTCAGGAACAACTATAATTCTTATGTTTGGCAGTTTAACATAATCCCATATTACTTGGATGCTTTGTTAATTTCTTTTAATTATTTTTTCTTTATTTTTGCTTGATTGAGTTAATTCAAAAGCCTTTCCTTTGAGCTCTGAAATTCTTCTACTTGGTTTAGTCCATTGTTTAAACTTTCACTGCATTTAAAAAAAAATTTCGCTAAATGTGTCTTTCATTTCCAGAAATTTTGATTGATTTTTCTTTAAAATGTCATCTGTTTAGGAAACTTTTCATTCATAGTCCCAGTTTTTAACAAACTTCTTTATGTTGTTTTTCACCTTTGTCTTGTATCTCCTTGAATAATGCAATAAGCAGTCTCTTGAATTATTTATCTAGTGTTTCAAAGCTTTCATCTTGGCTTGAGTCTACTGCTGGAGAGCTAGTGTGATCTTTTGGGGGTGTAATAGATCTTCATTTTTTTCATATTGCCAGAATTGTTTTTCTGGTTCCTTCTCATTTGGATATACTATTTCTTCTAATTATAATTGAATTTGTTTTTTATTCAACTGGGTTTAAATTTTTTTTTTTTCTCCTTGAGAATGTGACTTTAATGTTTATAGTTTGTTCTCACCTAAGGTTGGCTTTGAGTGTTTTTATTGTACTGTATGAGTTATTGGTTATAGAGAATCTTTGTATGATGGCTTTCTCAGATGTTGGTTGTAGTAGCTATGTGCTGGATATGTGAGCAGGTTCACTGTCTCCTGTGGGGCTGGAATGGCAGAGGTCTACTAAAGCTTATCTTCTTCCCTAGTGGAGTGCATTTTAAATGTTTTTTCCCCTAGTATCTTATTTGCTGGGTTGAACAGTTCAAAATTTAGGCCTGTAGGGGGTGCCCACAGGTAAAAACTGACTGTGGCTAAAACAGGTGGGTAAGTGCAATACTCCAGTGATGGGCAGAGGTGGACAGAGGTCTCAGCCTTGACAGAGGCAAATGGGGAAGTTCTCAGTAAAATGCATTGTTCTTTTTAGGGGGAGGTGAGGGAGCCCCAACAGCTCTCTTTCCAGACCAGCAGGAAAGCAATCACCAGTCACACTCCTGAGTTGGTCCAGCTATTCAGTGCGACAGGCACCGCTTTTCATCTACAGAAATGCTGATTTCCACATAGATAGGGATTGTGTGACCTTGAACCTAGAGGACACTCCTCCTCTGGGAATGCAGTCACCCTGAAGTGTTCTAGAAAGGCTATCTACAGATGCATCCATGCTGAACTCCTGTGGGAGAAGCCCCAACTCTGTCTGCAGTGGTAGGTGAGGGGAAGAAGAAGTTTCCTTCTGTAAGACCCTTCATGAGCACTGGGGCTACCTGACTGTTGGGGTAGAATTGCAGACTTTCCCCATTGAGTCCAGCACTGCACCTTGGCTTCGGCTGAAAGAAACTTCCCACGAGAGGAAAGTTCAGAGACTGAAGACCTACAGTCTGGTTTCTTCAGTTCCATGCAGTGCTCCCTTAATGTGATGCATTCCTCCTTTTTCTGGGAGTAGCAGTCCATGAGGCCAGACTACTGTGAATCCTGCTGCTACTCCAGATCTAGCTGCCCATTGGGGATGCCATTCTCTAGGCTGGTGCTGGGGAATGTCTGCAAGGGACTCGGTGAGGTGACCTGTCTTCTAGTCTCCCAGAAGCAGGTACAAGCACCACCTCTCATTGGGGGAGGGTGAGGAATGATGTATATATACTCTGAGGTTTTCTTGATTACCAGCAGCCTTAATGTGTTGGCTTTCTCAGACTGCAGCTATAGTAGTAATGAACTAGGTTCATGGACAAACTGAAGACCTCCTGGTTAGGCAGGGTGATGCAGGCAATGGCAATACCTGAGGTCATGCAAAATTTTTTTTCTTCCTAAGTGCTATGCTATTGTGCCTGAAGATGCTGTAATGGGCTCTGCTGGGTGGCTTCGAGCAAGGAGGTGAAGCCTGCAAAGGAGCACTTTTGCAGTGGTAGCAGTGGAATTTATGCTTGCTTTATGTTACCCAGGGGAGGTACTGTGGTGTCTCAGGCAATGGCAGGGGCCATGGAGCTCCCAAACATCCCTGTCCATTATATTATGCTGCCAGAGGTGGTGGAGGGGCAAAGCCAGGTGGGAGCTGGGTCAGGCAAGCCATATCTGGCTCCCCACATATGTGTGCAAGCAGCAGCCCCAGTGGTGTTAACAGGGCAGTTCTCTGGCTGCTGGGTTAATGTTCTAAAGAAAAATGCAGCTGCCTCAGATATACAAAATAATCCTCACAGGCAGTGGTGCGTAGCAGGTGGAAGTATGCTCCATTCAGCTCCTACACACTTGTCAAGGCAGGTCTCACACCCATAGTGTTCTGCTAGCAGCAGATAGCTGGGTTCCAGGCAGCCTGTACTCAGAACTCAAAACTATCCCAGGCCATAAGCATTCCAGATGAAGGCAGAAACTGTGGCTTTCAGGCCACGCCCCTCCTGGTCTGCCCATGAAGTAGGGGCATCCAGCTCCTGTGTGCGTGACTATAGCCACTTCCCACTTGCCCCTCAGTTCTGGCCAACAGGGCGCATCCCCACTCAAGACTATATCACAAATCTCAGTTGGAAGCTTCTCTTAACCTTCGACTGCTGCCTGAGTTAGGTGGCAGACTTCTGAGAGGTCCTCTATGAGGTAGGATCAGGAATGGCTTCCCTCCATCCCTGCTGGAGTCTGGGAGTGCACACAAAGCATGTCCCAATGCTGTTCCTTTTTATATACTCCCTCCTACTCACTAAATCAGCTGCAGTGCTAGGTAGAGTTAAGGCCTTTCTACCTAACCTGGATTGCCTGGCTCCCCTGTGGGAGTGTCACAGAGGCTCTCTCCCCTTCTCACACTCCAAAGACTCACAGTTTTCTATCTGGTTCACAGTTTTCTATCTGCCTGCCATTTGTTTCAAAGGGTCTGTGGTTTCTTCTTAGTTTTTCTGTTAAGTTCCCATGATTCTTCTTGGGAAAAAGCTAACATTGTGAATCTCTACACACTACACACTACTGTGTCTTTCCAAGTAGAAAAGGCTTGCTAACAATGCCTCCATCTGCCATCTTGGGAAAACAAACAAACAACAACAACAACAACAAAATCTGAAATGTTTTAAAGATGACAAATGATAGCATCCATATGCATTATTCTGTGATCGAAATAATTGATAGCTAGACATTACATTGTTTAACAGTGCATAGCACATAGTAGGTGTTCATGCATTTTATTTTTTCAATAGACACCTCTTGGTTGTTTTTGTCACATCAACAAAACCCCTCTGATAAATGGCTCTAGTTTGTCACCATTTTCCCGAGCTGCCAAGCTAAAATTTGATGTTTTTACTTTCTGTTGACCAGAAATGTGTTAGAAAAGAGTCTGGATTTGTCCAAAATCCATAGCTGTGTTTCAACCTTAAGGCTGAAGCTTCTACAGGAAAGTTCTGCAGTTTTTTTAGTGCAAAGACTTGCAAAGTTAATAAACTGTCATTTATTTAAAAACCAATCTGTATCTTGGAGATTGAATATTTTAATTTTAATTGTTTAAATTTATAAAGAGAAGGGAAAATTAACAATATTAAGAATAGAATTTTCTTTCCCGTTCTTTCCAATTTGCCTTTTTAATAAAGTTAATTTTATGAAAATAATTTGAATTACATATGGTTCTTAACATTAGGATACTATTGCATTTGCAAAGTGTGTCATCGACTGCTGATTAGAAAAACTGGATACCTGACACTTTAAATACTATTTATGAGACTGATGGATGGAAATGAAAATATATGTTTATTTACATATGTGTTTCTTGGGGCCAGAAGCTGTATCCCATACAAAGCAGTTTTACCTTTCTGGAATTTCACTGTGGTACATTGTGGGAAATAAACAGTGGAAAGAATATATGGGCCACTCTGTGTTTCCCTTTACGAGGTAAAGTGAGTTGGGTGTAGATCCCCACTTGGTGTGATAAGGACTGAGATGGGGAAGGGGTGGTCCCTGGTAGGATTGAAGTCAGGTGTTGAGATCAGGCGTTCATAACAAGAGTGCCTGATACAGGATGAGGCTGGCTGGATGAACTGATAGATTGGTAGATGGCCTTGTCTAAAGGCTGAATTAAATTTCTTCTCTGTCCCTTTCGCAAATCATAAAAAAAGTATTTGGATTATAAAACTGGCCAATTCTTCTCTATGCCAAGTTCTGGTTGTAGGGACTATTCAGTCTGAAAGGGTATCCAGTGAGAGGGAACAAATTCATAACATTTGACAACAAAACTAAAGTCTGAATATGAGTGCGCAGATGCATAATCAAGTTTAGAGAATTGAATACTCAAGTACACACACACAAAATTAATTTCCTTACTAGAGAGCAAGTAACAATCATCTATTCCACTTTTAATGAGACTGATTTAATGAGGTTGATACTGAATTGCAGTGCAGGTTTCGTATAACACCTGTGTATTCAGCAGGTACTATATACTTAGCACTATACTAGCCACTTTACCAATGTTATTTTATTTTATTCTTATAATGAGCTTGTGGTTTGTGAGGGATGGGCAATGTCCAGTTATGAGAAAAAGGGAAAAGAGGCTAAAAATGTTGCTGAAATTCAGATAGCAGGTAGTTTTCCAATCCAAATTTGAGTCCTAGACTGTACGCAGCCAAAACGAAGGGAATTTAAAAGTTTGGATGAAGACTTTAAAAAATATGGTAATGTCTTTAATAGTTCTCAAATATGGTGTTCTTGCTTGTAAAATCTTGACATGGTCACATTTTACCTCTCTTTATGTGGAAGTTTCATTAGTACCACTGATGAAAACATAGGATGTATATTATCTCATTTTGTTGTGTCAGTACTTGGAGTACAGCAGCAATCTAGAAGAGAATTCTTGTGAAAATGCAAAGAAAGCTAGTAGAAATTAGGTGTCTTTATGTGTTCATACATGAGGTTATATAAGATTTAATGCCCTCAAAAAGATGTATGTGGTCAAATTTGGTCCTGTTTTCCTAGAGCTTGCACAGGCACGAATGTAGTCTTCTATAGGATTGTGAATGGGAGTGGTATCTAGTGTCATTCAGAGGATAATCTGAATCACCCATTGTGTTTAAAAGAAAATAGGTTTCTTTAAAATAAATATTTATCACAGATTTCCTTATACCAGAAAATGATTGTCTAGCATGCATAGTAACTGATATGCTTTGACTGTGTCCCCACCCAAATCTCATCTTGAATTTTAGTTCCCATAATCCTCACGTGTCATGGGAGGGACCCAGTGGGAGGTAATTTAATCATGGGGGCAGTTCCCTCATGCTGTTCTCATGATAGTGAGTGAGTTCTCACGAGATCTGATGGTTTTATAAGGGGCTTTTCCCCCTTTTGCTCTGCACTTCTCCTGGCTGCTGCCATATAAAGAAGGATGTGCTTGCTTCCCTTTCCACCATGATTGCAAGTTTCTTGAGGTCTCCTTAGCTTTATGGAACTGTGAGTCAATTAAACCTATTTTCTTTATAAATTACTAAGTCTCAGGTGTTTCTTCATAGCAGCGTGAGAATGAACTAATACAGTAACCTTTGCTTACTTTGCTGCAAATCTCATTTCCCTCCTGAAGAGTTAACCAATAAGCATATAGAAACTTTCCTGGAACCCCTCCTTACTCCTTATTGTTGTCATATGTGATTGCAGCTTGCCCATTCAGATACCTTCTGTTTCTCCTATGAGAGAAGCCTATGTGTGTATCTATATATGTGTGCATGGACATAGGAAATTGTAATTAGTTAAGATTTCCTCTAGCATATAGAAATTTTCCATTATCCTTACTTAAATGTCTTCCAAAATTTGTACATCAAAAGGCATGCCTAATTTTTAACTTTGCAAAATAAAGTGTCCTGTAAATGACCTGTATGTTATTCCTTCCCTAGTGCCTAGAGGAATGTCTGACAAATTGTACTGGGTAAGAGATGTGTGATAAACTCAATTTAATGTGATGTTTTCTGTGGTCTTTTCTAAGCCTAAAATTCATTGATTTATTGATTCAGTGATTTAATATGTATTTGAGTACTACTACATGAATCATACTGTTGTAGACAATGGGATGTAACAGTGAACAACAATTGTTCTCCCTCATTAAATTTGCATACTGGTAAGGAGAGATGGATAATAAATATACAAATGAATAAATGGGTAATAGAAGTAGTGAACTAGGGGGTGTGATAAACGTTGTGAAAGAAAGTACAGTACAGTGCAAGGCATAGAGTTGGGGTCCTTTTTTTAGATAGGATGGTCAGATGAAACTTTCCTGATAAGATGCCATTTGAGTAGATAACCTGGATGGAGTGAAATATTAAGTGAGACATATATTCACAAGGTAAGCATTGCAGGCAGAAGAGAGGCAGAAGTGAGAGAGTGATTTGAGTTTTAAGAAATAGCAAGCCCACAGTGTTCCAGGGCGGAGCAAAGGAGGTAGGTGAGGAAGTTGGGAAGTGGAGAGATGTCATTGGAATCTAGCTTACACATGGCTTTGAGGGCCTTCAGAAAGTCATTAGAGAAATTTGATCATAGGAGTATCAAGATATTGACATTCGACAGCAAAAAAGGAGTCAATTTGACTGTATAATAATTTAAGGATATAATTTACATATATATTTTACAGGATCTCTTTGATCGCTTTGTGAAAAATATACATTTGGGATCAAGTGTGGAAGCACATTCAGTTAGGAGCATTGGAAAAAACCTGGGTTTACGATGATGGCTGGTTGAACTAGGGTGGCAAAAAGTGCTTTGTTCTTAGAAATACTTCAGTGGTAGAGTCAAGGTAATTTGCTGACAGATTGGACATGAAGTATGAAAGAAAGAAAGGAGTCAAGGCTGACTCTAATTGTACAGGGGTGAGAATGAGCTGCCACAACTTGAAGAATGGAATTCTTATTTCCTAACATGGGGAATGCTGTAGGAGAAACTGGTTGTAGGAAATTGGCAGGTTAAGTTTGGAACTTCTATTAGAATTCAGATGAGAATGTTAAGAAAACAGTTGGAGACTAGTGTTCTATGGCATCTGAACTGGAGGTGTACTTCAGGAGTCAATAGCATGTAGATGGTGTCTAAGTCTGTGGATCTGGATGTCAGCGCCAAGCAAGACAAAGTAGAAAGAGAAAGGATGAGGTCTTAAGACTGAGCTTTCACATGCTTTAACATTTAAAAGTTGGAAGGTGACAGGAGGGATACAAAGAGACTGGATAATAAAAGCAGCCAGTAAGCAAGCATCAACAAGGTGTTTGTTGGTGACAGTTGAAAGTGGCTGTTTTGGCTGATTGTGGAAATGACAGCCTGATTGGAGTAGATCAAGAAAAAATGGGAGGAGAGAAGATGGGATCAGGATTATGACTATTTCTTCCTAATGGTGTTATAAAGAGAAGGCTAGAAATCTGGTGGTGGCCAAGAGGGTATGTGGGTCAAGAGAGGAGTCTGGGTTCTCTCTTTTGTTTCTGAGTTTAAGATGGCAAAGGATTTGACATGTTATATAATGTGGAAGGTTCCAATAGAAAGTGACAGCAGTAGAGATTTATATGTGTGCTTTTTGATAAAACATTTCTGTTGACTGTCCATAAAACAGATGGATTTTGGCATTAGGGCGCCTCCTGGTCCATGGTGGGTGGGAATTCCCTTTGCACTTTGTAACAGAGTCAGCACTGTGACAGAAACTCACACATCACTCCATTTGCTAAGCTAATAAAGAGGGCAATCAAAGGCCCATGTGCTCACAAGGTAGGCTGGTACGATCAGAAAAGGAGATTTATAGACTAAAGTGAACCACAATATTAAAAGGTCACAAATAACATTTCCCTGTTGCATCTACTTTCTGCATATCCTAAGGCCCTGTATTTTTGGCTGCTGTTAGAGAATTCATTTGAGTATGGTTATGAGCTTTTGTGCTAACCCATGATCGATGATCCGGGAGAGCAGAATCCCAGGTGTGTGGAATGAATGGTGGGGCGGGGGCCGGGGCTGGGGTAGTTAGGAGGTTCCTACTGAAAACTATAATTGAAAAGGGTAGAGCTCAAGACTGGCCAGGGCAGGGCAGTGCCTCTTGCTGCTGTAATGTTCTAAGACTTCCCACTGGCACTGACATCCTGTGGTTCAGTGACTGCAGAAACCGATTTTCAATAACAGAGAGAAACTGTTCTTCCTTCTACTTAGGAAACAGACCTGTGCTTTCTTCTATGTTGGATGTATTGTAATTGTCAAATTTCTCCTCAGGAAATTTAACCCTTTTTGACTTTCACCCCCTTTAAATGTCTCTTTTGCTTCAGATATCTTGTCTAAGGGAATGTTCAAGTACCTTCAGTCCTATCGTTTTCTACTAATTAAAGATATTTAGAATCGGTTATCAATAGAGGCTAAAGTTTACTTTTGCCCAATCTATAACAGAAAACAGGTTTTTACATTTGTGTATATGTATCTTGTTGAAGATGTGTTTAGTTTATTTATAGAAACTGTCTTTTCAAATATTAGAAGCACCTGTTTTTCTAGAAACAGCTGTCTTATCGTTAAAGTAGGTTGATCAGGGTGTGGGCAATATTCTGGTAGTTAAGTGATTTGTTTGCACTTTAAGTTTAAAAAAACGCTGCATTCCCTTATGTTGTTGATCCACTTCTACACTAAATATAACACTGGCAAGTAAAGGTGGTGATGAAAAGTGGTTTCAGTGAATCAGTGGTCAGTAGCACTGAAAGAAGTCCTGGCCACCCCTGGCTGCCAGGTGGACCTAGCAATCAGGGACGTAGAGATAGTGGTTTTGTCAAAAACTTTAACGGTAATAATTCACTTTCTTATCCTAAAAAATTAAATTAACAAAGGACTATTCTCATTATCAATTAGGAAGCACTAAGACACAAAACATAATCATGAAGATATTTGGGGAGCTAGAAATCTCCATAAAAGTGGAGCTAATCCCAGTGTTTTCCTTTGATTACTTTTGGTACCATTTAGTCCACTTACTGTATCATCTTGTAATTGCCCTGAACAGTTTTTCATCACAAAAGCAGTTACGTTCTCTCGCTATTTGACACAAAGTATAAAGAAAAAGTATTTAAAATGTCAGGCTACTTTGGTATGTTATACCACAAAGGATGGAACAGATGTTTTTAAATAAACATCAGCCCTGGCTGTGGGTTGTTGAGACACTGAGAGAGCACTTTTCAGAAGCAGGGGCAGCTCATGAATTTAGAGGAGGCTTAAACACTGTACTTTCACATAAAGCCATAAAGAGTTGGCAGAAGTATCAGGGATCAATGAATGGGCACAGAGCTGAGCATGTTATAACTCAAATTGCCAATAAAAACGTCAACCTTGAATCTGAAGCAAATAGTTTTGTAATTCTGAACTGAAAGCATTTTTTAATTGCTTTCGAATGGAAAAACTTCATATAATTTAATAAAATTTATCTCCTTTATAATCAAGAAAGCCATTATTGCAGCAAAGGGAAGTGGAGGATTTAAATGTCATTCCTAGCATCTAATTTCCCAGCTCTTTTATTGGGATGTTATTAAAACAAGACCAAATGTACTTTGCTACATCCATAAAAGCCAGTCAAGCAACAAGAGTTCATCTGGGCAGTGTAGAATCATGAAACATGGCCCGTGGCTGTAGCCAGGCTGGTGTGGGGTGAGACATGTCCTGGAAGCAGGTGTGATATGTCAGGAGCAATGTTTTGGCATTCTGGAACTTGTGGAGCCTAAAGAGCAGCTGGATGCAGGAAGAAGGATGCCAGGGACAATGGCTATCTTTGTACTCTAGGGATCTATTTGGTTCTTTACTGCACGTTGTGAATCAACTAAATGCTTGGAAACAAATAATGGTAGGAAACAAATAATGATAGGAATCAGCTGGGATCCTAGGCAAGGGCTCATTGGAGAGGGCTTTTTCTTTGCTGAAAAGCAGGGCCACTAGCTTGCTAGGTGGATACTTGGGTTCATCGTATAGACCTGTTGAGATAAATTCTAGGGCTAGCAAGAGGGCAAAACCGCCTGTGGATGATGCAACTATTTAGAGTAAAACACTTACCAATGAGATAGAAGGTATCTAGGCACCTTTGGCTGTGAGGAGGGAGATGTCACTACTAGGAAGGCATAGAAAGGAAGCTAAGCATGTTTAAAGTGCTAGATATTACACAGGGTGCCTTACTGGTAGTTGCAGTCCTAGTAATAAATAACATTTTCTAAGAACCATCTGCCAGTCACAATGCTTAACAGTTTGTATATTTTGTTTGATTTACAATAATCCTCTGAGGTCTTATCCCCATCTCACAGATGATTCTAAAACCCAAGTTAGTTCAATGCTTTCTATTCCCTGTTCCATGCTCTCTTTCATCAGTGCCATGGAGCATACAGTGCCAGCATGTAGTGCCAGCTTGGTTTCCTGTGAAAATAAATGGCATTACCTCCCAGTTTCAAAATACTATGGACATATATAACTGCGGGACAGTTCTTTTGGTGGCCTTAGGCTGATCCAGTTCCTCTCCCCATGCCCCCTCTTTTTTGTGTGTGTTTCTCAAGAATGACCATAGACTGTGCTGGGAATACAACATTATGAGATAAAAGGGGAGCCCAATAGCCTGGGCTCTGATCCAGCCCCCTCTTCTCACCCCAGAACAGGATGTTTTCAGTGTTTTAGCCCAGTTGTCATGTAACCCCTGAGTATATATAATCTTAAGTAGGCTGTCTGTCAGAGTTCCTTATCTGTGGTGCAAGTGGGACACACACAGTTGAGACTTCATCCACCCCAGGCAGCTTTCTGAGCCTTGGAGGGCCTGCTCCCAATGACTCCCAGGCTTCTGTTGTTCCTTGCTGCCTACTGTAAGTAATAAACCTGCTTCATGTAACTTGTTGCATATGGATGTGTTCTGTTTCCCTGGATTTAGACAAGTTGGTAACCAGTCCGCTGTGAACTCATTTCATAACAACCTTTACTAAACAATCACAAACCTATGATTCTGTATTCAAATTTCTATTCTAGGCACAGAAGTTATGTAGTGAGTCCAGAAATGCCAAGTCACATCTGTATCTGTAATGAAGTTTGTCTTATACACCTCTGAAATTAAAGAAGATAAGGAAAGGGAAATAATGAATGTAAAAAAGTCTCTATTGAATTTTTTTTTTTTTTTTTTTTTTTTTTTTGTGGTGGAGTTTTGCTCTGTCTCCAGGCTGGAGTGCAGTGGCACAATCTTGGCTCACTGCAACCTCCACCTCCCGGGTTCAAGGGATTCCCCTGCCTCAGCCTCCCAAGTAACTACAGGTATGCGCCACCATTCCTGGCTAATTTTTTATGTTTTTATGGAGTTGGGAATTTCACCATGTTGGCCAGGATGGTCTCGATCTCCTAATCTCGTGGTCTGCCTGCCTCGGCCTCCCAAAGTGCTGGGATTACAGGCACTGGGCAAAAAAAAAAATCCCCCAAAACAAAAAACAAATTGTTTTATGCTTGACTAAACTGTGTGTTCTGTCTATGGCACTATGATAGCAAATTTTAGGTTTCAGATTGTTTGGTAAAGGTTGTTATGAAACGAGTTCACAACGGACTGGTTACCAACTTGTCTAAATCCAGGGAAACAGAACACATTCATATGCAACAACTTACATGAAGCAGGTTTATTACTTACTTTAATAGCACCATTAAGGGTAATTTAAAAAATAATAATAAAAGACAAAGGAAAGCATCCACAATCTCATCAGCTAATAATATTACTGTTTTATTTCTGGGCTAATACATGTTTGTCCATATTCTGACACACTTATATAGCAACCATTATAAGCAGAAATCTTGACAAAAATTTGGGGGACAGTGGTAATCCTGGCTTTATCATTTATGGGCTTGGAAACATTCTGAACTATTTTTCCTTTCAGATTACTCACATGTAAATGGAAATAATATTAGGACTTGCCTCATGAGGCAGCTGAGAAGATGAAATGAGAAAAAACATTAAGTACTCGGCATAATATGGAGCACATAGTATGCATTCATCACAGGTTGGCTTTCATTGCCGTTTGGTGTTTATTCTTCACAGAAATCATGTTTTAAATGTACTTTTACACTACTTAAAATGTGGTTAGCAAAGTGAGGGAGGTTCATTAATCACCAAAACCACTGATAGGGAGATCATGTGGTTGTAAAGTGAGGATGACTGAGAAGGCACCATGAGGTTCTTGGTCTCTTCCATTCCAATGTCTTAAGTCAAAAAGCATAGGGTAAACAAAGATCTGACCCAGTCCGCTCAGATGAAACCTATCTTCTAAATTAAAGTCTTTGTGTGAGAGAGCTGTAATCCAAGTGCCAGAAATCAGGCTTTACTTCTATTTTGAATCTTGACTCTAACATACCTAAGTGTACCGTGAAATTTGGGCAGGTGACAACGTATACAGCCTCCTACTAAGGTCTCTAATAATAGAAATTGTATCTGGCAGGATTGTGTGGAAATTAAACAAAAATTAAATGAGATACAAGTGTCGACAAGAATGTGGAGAAATTGGAATCCTCATACAGTGCTGGTGGGAATGGAAAATGGTGCAGCTACTTTGGAAAACACTTTGGTAGTGCCTCTAAATATTAATCATAGAATTCCTATATCACTCAGCAATTCCACTTTTAGGTATATACCCCCAAAGATGCAAGACACTCTTCCTTTTCCTCACCTCAAGCAGAAGGAAGGGGTCTCTTTTGGAGCCACCAGCTGTGCAGCCTGGCAATTAGGGCCTGAGTGATGTCATTGCTCCCTTGGCTGCCCCAGCTGGGGCCTCAGTATGTCACTACCCGCCTAGTTCACTGTCTCTCAGCCTAGTTCAGTCCTAGGATTAGCCTATGAGTTGAAGTCTTTATGGCTTACACTGCCTTTCAAGTTTGCTTAGAGACCAAGAGCACTTTGGCTGTAGGTGGTGAGGCTGTGGACACTCAAGTTTAGACCTTTGAAATGGGCAATTTCCCTCTGGCTGAGGCTGGTTTAAATGATCCCTCCGTGGGCAGTCCTCAGCTGAGTTTGATCTGGTTTTCCTTTTGGATCTAACAGGACACAGCTGGGCTCAATGCCTCACAATTGCTGTTTTCTTCTTTCTCCAAGCGCCCAGAGATGCTCTCTGCACCACACCACCACTGCTGGGGTCGGGGAGTGGAGTTGGTGATTCGGGAATGTTTTTCTATTTCTTCAGTGCCTCCTTCAGTGATATGAAGTTAAAACCAGGTACTGTGAGTGCTCACCTGATTTTTGGTTCTTATGAAGGTGTTTTTTTTTCTGTGTAGCTAGTTCTTAACTTGGTGTACTTGTGTGGGGGAGGATCCGTGGAGCTTTCAATTTCATCTTGATCTGCCTCTCCGCAAACATGGGCATATTACATGTGGGAAAATTCTATTATTGTACTCTTGAGTATAAAATATGGTTTAAAGGACCCCAGAATTCTTTTCAGCTGTGTAAATTATTTAAAGTAAGGTTTTTATTGCAGATAAAATTAAGCAAAGTGAAGATAAGTGATTTTTGTTCTCTTGTATCTTGTAGCACTACTGTGATATGTTTCTCTGCACAGTTGCTCTTGATATCTATATAGTTAATCTTTCCAACTCTTCATTTACTGTTTCCTAGCCATGTATTTAGCCTTTCTCCTTCACTCACCAACACAGGTACTAATGACCTTTCTACTTAGATAAAGTAATCCTCAAAAATGGCCAATGAAACTGTAACACAAATAGCAACAGCAAAGCAAATCTAAAAGTAATAGGCTGTCAGTGACTTGAAATATTCTCTCAAGATAAAAATATGTGAGGGGAACAAGACGGCCCACAGAATGATTCCAGGATGGTGGGGTGGATGGATCACAGATAAATCTGGCAAGGTTGAACCTTTTCATTCTTGCTGCAGGAGGCCAACCCAAAGCCCTGAGCTGGGACCTATGCTACCCACTTCTCCGTGTCCTGCAACATGTGCTCTGTGCTCCATATTTCACCTGAAAAAAAGGAGGCAGGTGCCATGGAGAAGCTGGCTATAAAATCCTTTGAAACTACACTGTAGAATTCCAGAAAGGGAGTTCAGAAATGTTAATCCAGCTCCCACATTTACTGAAGGGGAAACTTGGGATCAGAAAGGATCTCTTTAAAGACATGGACTCTTTAGATTGTGAGCTCTTTAAAGACAGGGGATTAGTCTTTTTTGTGGCCCTAACAAATACGTAGCACCTCCTACAAAGTGTATGCTCAGGTACATGCACCTTGAGGTAACAGATACCCGGTACTTAAGGAAAGTGTTAAGATGAATATACCCTTGTAAACCACACACAAAATGTAACCACAGAAAGAAACTCTCATTTTTCGGCAAGCTTTACTTACCTATAGAGCTCCACAGAATGCAGCTAGGATTTCAGTTGGGTTAGGAATGGCCAGAAATGCCCAGGTGTTCTGACTGGTGCCCTTGGATAAGCCCACAGATTTTCTGGGGAAATTTAATCACGTTGACACCTACCTCTGGGACCAGGTGGGCTTGTGGAATTTTCTGGCTAACAAAGTTCCATTTAGCATATTAATATGGATTTTGAAAAGTGTATTCTAATGAACTTTAGGAAAGCCAAGATCAGCTAGGCTACTTTTATCCAAATCCAAAGAGTATGTGTATATGTGTGTATATATATAGATTTTTTTTTTCTTTTCATTGTGAAGCATCTGGAATCTAGCAGGAAATTTTGAAGCCATAGGATGTTATATTTTTTGTTTTTGTTTTTTCTCTTTTTAGGTTGAAAGGCAAATTATGACAATTTGGGATTTCTGGAAATAGTAGTTTTCAGTAGGAGTTTTTTGCCCATTTCAACTGTAATTTCAAATTCTCTTTTTGCTCTCAAGAGTACAGTGATGAATGGTTGCAGCTGTGTAGTTGTAGTTTTGGGGTTTCTCAGGAGATGGCAGTGGACCTATAAAGGCTCCGTCTTAACGGTGGTACAAGAACCTTAGCATGCTCACCTCCTGCATGTGCTTTTGTTCATGACAACATTGTAGCATCCCCAAACTGTAGGCATGCTCCCTATTTCATATCAGAAGGCAGGTAAGTTTCCCTTCCTTTATGGGGCAGAGACCTAAGCTGGGAGGTTCGGGAAGTTTGAGGAAGTGCCCAAACTTCCACCACTGGGGACAGAGATTGGCCTGACTCTATTTCTGCCTGGAGAATCCTATCCTTCCCCATCCAACTGATTCTTTCCTGCCCCCTTCAGAGCTGGCACAGAACACATTTAACAAGGATACAAATTTGAGGAGAGGGTCTGCCCTAGTCAAAGGGCTTTTCAGGAAAGTGGCCCTACTCAGACCCCTTCTCCAGCTTTGGAATCAGCACACACGCTGTCAGCACCCACCTGTGTATTGAAAGCAGCCAGGGTGGCAGCAAGGGGGTGCCGCAGCAGATACGCACAAGTCCCCCATTCTGCATCCTCAGCCAGAGGTAGCAAACTGGCAGCTTGCTAGCTGGACCTGGCCTCAGGGTGTTTAGTTTGGCTCTCCCAGAGTTGGCCCACACAGTGTTTTATATTTGATTTATTTGATTATAAAAATGGGGAGATATCACATAAATGTGTAAATTTCCAAACTCTTTTGAAAAACACTTGGGAAATGCTTGGCTCTTTTCCCTTGATTTGCAAAAAGGCTGTAAAATAGCAGGTTTTGCCACCTTTTATAGAAGCATGATATGATATCATGATTTTTAATAAGAAATATGTATTTTGGTCTTTGTTCCCAGTTCCTGAGACAGGGCACCTAGTTCCTTGGAGTGTTCTGGGTGATATAAACATCTTGGTTTTTTTTTTTTTTTTCTAATGAAGTAACTCCTATCAACAGAAAGACCAAGCATGATTAGAAGCTTGGAACTTTCAACCCCACTTCCCATCCTTCAGGAAGGAGAAAAGGGCTAGAGATTAAATTAATAATCAATCATGCTTGTGTGATGAAGCTGCCATAAAAATTATTGAGCTACAGGGTTCAGAGAGCTTCAAGGATGGTGAAAAAGAATACATCTATGTACCAGAAGGGTTGTGTACCCCCAAATACATGGGCACAGAAGTTCCTACACTCAGAACTTTTCCAAACCTTGCCCTATATATGCCTTCATCTGGCTGTTGATTGGTATCCTTTAAAATATCCTTTGTGAAAAACAAAAACAAACAAAAAAACACACAAAGACTAATGAAATAGAATAGAGAACTCACTAATAAACCCAAGCATATACAATCAACTAAATTTTGACAGGACCACCAATAAGGCAAACATGGTGAATGCATTCAACAAGTGGTAATGGGAAAATTTGGGTATCCACATGGAAAAGAATGACACTGGATCCTTAAATGGTATCCTACACAAAAATAAAATCAAAATGTATTAAATACCTAAATATAAAATCTAAAACTGTAAAAATTCCTAGAAGAAAATATATAGAGGAAAAGCTCCTTGACATTGTCCTTCGCAATTAGTTTTTGGGTTTCACAACAAAAACTCAGTCAATAAAAATAAAAATAAACAAGTGGGACTATATCAAACTAAAAAGGTTCTCCAAATAATCAACAAAATAAAAAGACAGCTTATGGATTGGGAGAAAATATTTGCAAACTATATGTCTGATAAGAGATTAACTCCCAAAATATATAAGGAAGTCACACAATTCAATAGCAAAAAAAAAAAAAAAGTTTAATAAATGAGCAAAAGTCTGAATGGACATTTTTCTGAACACATAAAAATATCCAACAGGTATATGAAAAGGTGCTCGCCATCAGTAATCATCAGATAAATATAAATCAAAACCACAATGAGATATCATTTCACATCTGTTAGCATGGCTATTATCAAAAAGACAAGACATAGCAAGTGTTGGTGAGTCAAAATTAAAACTAGAACTACCTTGTGACCCAGTGGTTCCTTTTCTGATCATATGCCCAAAATTAAAGGAATCAACACCTTGTAGATATTTCTACACTCTGATGTACTTCGCAGCATTATTCACACTAGCCAAGATAAGGAGACAACATAAGTGTTCATCAACAGATAAATGGATAAAGAAATGGTATCCATCCATCCATCCTAGAAAGAGGGTTGGGCATGGTGGCTCACGCATGTAATCCAAGCACCTTGGGAGGCTGAGGCAGGCAGATCACGAGGTCAGGAGATTGAGACCATCCTGCACAACATGGTGAAACCCCATCTAAAATACACAAATTACCCGGGTGCGGGGGCGTGCGCCTGTAGTCCCAGCTACTCAGGAGGCTGAAGCAGGAGAATGGCTTGAACCCAGGATGCAGAGGTTGCAGTGAGCCGAGATCACGCCGCTGCGCTCCAGCCTGGGCAACAGAGCGAGACTCCGTCTAAAAAAACAAAGAGAAAGAGATACTACTGTAAACTGGAGGAGGTTGTATTAAATGAAACAAGCCAGACATAGAAGGAAAAATACTGCATGATCTCATTTCTATGTGGAATCTTAAAAAAAAAGCCAAGTGCATAGAAACAGAGAATAGAATGGTGATTACCAGGAGCAAGTGATGGAGCAGAGGAGGAAACACAGAGGAGTAGGTCACTTACAGTTTTGTAGGATGAATAGATGTAGACATCTAATGTGCAGCAGCATGAGGACTGTAGTTAACAATACTATATTGTATACTGAAAGTGTGCTAAGATAATGGATTTTGGGTTGTCTTATCCACAACAAGAGAAAAGTTGAGTTGATGGATATGTCAATTAGCTTGGCTATAGTTATCATTTTATTCTATATATATATATATATATTTTGAAACATCATGATGTGTACCTTAAATATATGTGATAAAGTAAAAAAATTAAAACATGATACTATCCTCAAAAAAGAATCTTTTGTAATAAATCAGCACTGGTAAGTAAAATTGTTTTCCTGGGTTCTGTGAGCCACTCTAGTAAATCAAACCTGAGAAGGGGGTCATAGGAATGTCTAATTTGTAGCCAAGTCAGCAGACATTGTGGATAACCTGTCAACCTATTCCTTGTGGTTTGCTTCTGAAGTAGAAAACAGTTGTATTATGGGGCTAAGTGCTCAACCTGTGGGGTCTCCACTACCCTAGTTAGTGCCAGAATTGAATTGAATTGCAGGACATCCAGTTAGATACAATAGTCCTACCTTATTCATGGTTTTACTTTTTATGGTTTTAGTTACCCGGAGTCAACAACAACCTAAAAATATTAAATAGAAAATTTCAGAAATAATTCATAGGTTTTAAATTATGAGAAACATGACGAAATCTCGCTGTTGCCCTCCATCCCATCCTGGATATGAATCTTCCCTTTGTCTAGCATCTCCATACTGTTTACGCTCCTCTGCATGTGAGTCACTTAGTGGCCTTCTCCATTATCAAACTAACTGGCACAGTATTGCAGTGCTTGTTTCAAGTAACCTTTATTTCACTTCATGATAGCCCCAAAGTGCAAGGGTAGTAATGCTGGCAATTTGGATATGCCAAAGAGAAGCCATGAAGTGCTTTCCTTGTATAAAAAGGTAAAAGTTCTCAACATAGGGGAAAAAATGTATGCTGAGGTTGCTATGATCTACACAAGAATGAGTCTTCTATGTGTGAAATTTTGAAGAAGAAAGAGAAATTTGTGCTTAGTATATATGGGGTTTGGTACTAACCATGGTTTTAGGCAAACACTGAAGGTCATGAAACGTATCCCCCACAGATAAACAGGGAACTGCTGCAATTGCTAGGTGGTGAAACACACTCCACCTGGTCATGTTATTGGAATACATTCTAATGTTTAAAAATTCTGCTATTAATTTGATAATCATTTTAAATGAACTTGTAGTTAACCACAATTACATGTGAATATATTTGAAAAAATTGGTTTCCCATACATGTACAATACATATAATATATTCAGTCAACTCACAGTGATTGATGTATATTTGTATTTGTAGCCCATAGCTTACAAACACTGAGCTACAAAGAAACCATTTTCCAAATTGTGCAATCTCAACACCACTGGAATAAAAATGAAGGAAACATAAATGGAGGAAACAGTAGTTCCCTATTACCTACTCAAAGCTCTTTCTCATTTATTTCCTTACTTGGGCCTTAAAAGGTGAGGAAAGTGGGCCCCTCACTGCCTAACAGATTGTAAAATTGAAAATTTACAATGTTTTATGTAAAATTTCTTCTATGAATAAGTAATCCAAGTTTTCTAAAAAGTAGTTGATGAACTACTGTGAATAAAAGTCACCCAGAAATCTGTATCACATAAAGAAAACCAAACTGTCAATAATTTGAGATACTTTCTTCCATTGTTGGAGTGTGCATGTGTGTGCATACACACACAAAAACATGCATGAGTTGTAAGTTGTATCCTAATGTGTTTACAATTTTACAATCTCTGTTTTCATGACAATTAACATTTATTAAAAACAGGACCTTTTAAAGATTGTGTAATTACTATCATACAGATGACCTATTCTCCTACCATTGCACGTTAGGGTTTAGCCCAAGTGTCTGGCTACTGTAAGTAATGCACATTTATGAATAAAACTTTGTTCAAACTGGATTATTTTCTTAGAATAGATTCCCATATGTAAATATATAAATCTATTGGTATGAAATATTTTATTACTCTTTATTCAAATTGACTTTTAAAAGATTTATGCCAAAAGTATACTGTATTTCCATCATTGATATATGACTATGTAGTATGTTAACACATTCATTTATAATTAATATTCATTGCATGCTTTTAAGTTCATAGAAGGCCCTTTCAAGTATTATTATCTCATTTATTCCTCCATGGCAATCAATACAGTTTAATATCTCCACTTATATAGAAGAAATCTAAGGCAATAGGAAATTAAATAATTTGCCCAAAGTTTTTGCTGCTAAGTGGCATGGCAGAAACTAACTTTGAAGCCTGTCATTTCTCCTAAACCAAATTGCTAAATGAGAAAATCTGTAGTATAAAGAGTTTATAAAAAAAAAAAAAAAAAAGAGTTTATAACTTTTCTAACATTAAACAGGTGGTTAGAGATCTGGGATAAGCATTTACATCTATTTCAACCAAGTTGAGGCTCTCTCTTCCTTTAATTCACCTTTATCTCTTAAGTGTGTATTGATTCTTGTTATTCTATGAGTAATTTAAAATACTGGATGTGTGTGTGTGTTTGTATGTGTGTGTGTGCGTGTATGTGTGTTTAATTTAGAAGGTCAGTCCTCAAACATTAAAACCTTAAAACTCAATCTATTTATGTTTGTTCTAAGGCATTACTTGTCCAGAATCATTAGGGTGTTTCCTGCTATTGCCATTAGCTTGATTATTATTTATTCAGACTTTTCCAAAAATTGACTCATATAAACCCTTCTCTCTTTCCTCATTACACTTCCCTGCCACCCCCAGTCTTTCCTGAAAGATAAATCACATTATTTTTTGGCAGTGGTTTTGTAATGGGGAATTTAGCACAACACTGAGATTGACTCTGTGCAAAATTAGCTGGCCCTGATTCTTATGATTCAGTTTACCAAACAGCTATGTTAATGGACCTAGACAATGTCAGAAATACCTGTGTCGGCTCTGTTACAGAAGCTGGAGAAAATGACTATGACAGGGAAAACCTAGTATCATTAAGTTTGCTGCTTTTTTATTTAATGAAGAAGATTATTTTTCCTTTTGTAAAAAACACTGGGCAAACATATGTAAATGTCTTGATCATCTCTTCCCATTGGGTAAGTATGCCTAAGCAGGAGCAAAAGGCAGAGGAAAAGAAGCTCATTTCCTGAAATGAAATACTGTGTAGATTTGGCTCTATAGCCCAGAGGATGATTGGGATGTGTATTGTTCTTGGATGCCTCTGAAGTGAAGACCAAAAGGAAAGAATTCAGAAACCTTGAACTAGAAGGGTTGGTGTTACTCATCCTCTGATGACTGTCTTCAAAGTCAACAAAATCAAATAGCTGGACTTGAGAGGAGTCACGTTTGTGGTGAAGAAAAGACCAGGTCATTCTTGACTGCCCCCTTGATTTTTACTTCAGCTGCTTTATTTTAACTTTGTTCTTTCAAGGATCACCTGTTTTAATGAGTCTTGGAGTCCTATTAACATTTGCAACTGTCTCTTTGAGAATCTACTTTTGGTGGAAGTGCGAGTGGGTGGGGTGGGCTAAGAATGTTGTCTCTGCCTAGTCTCTTCGTAAACATTTGGATTCCATTTTATTTTTGGACCCTAAGCTCCGAATTTTCGGAGACTATCTTCTTTTTGGTATGTGATTTTGACTGCAAAAAAAGTATCTTAGTCCAATATTTCCCACCCTAAATCAAATTTTTGAGAACCATAAATAGGCCATTAAAATCTTTATACTTTTCCAGTGAAATTAGGAGGGAAATGTTCCAATAAGTTCACACCATTGTTTTAATGTCTCTGAGTGATCCCATGAATAAGCTACGAATCACAAAATCTCTAAGATGAATATGACCTGGAGTAAGAAAGAAAACTTTAAGAAAAACTTATTTTAGAAACAATTGAATTATCATCCCCAGGAGTGTAATATATGTGGTAATATTTCTCACAAATATGGAATCATTGTTACTCATAATTATTTTCGTAGTTATTGATCTTCCTTGCCACTACCTCAACTATGAGACGTGGGTTTTTCCTTCATGTAACCATTAGTCCTTGTTCTGGTCCATACATTTTAGTTACCATCATAGCTACAGATAATGAGCTTTAGCACTGAGAAGCCGTTGGAAGGATATAGCAATTACTTGGTCTAGTGAGTGAGCATAGTTGTGTTAGCTATAGCTCAAAGATGATTACGTGATTAGTATTTATTTGCCAAATAGGATGGGACAAAGATTGTAGTAAAGGCAAATAAAATATTTTTTCCTTAATAAATCTATATGGGATTAAGAATTAGTTCTATATGTGTAAATATTACTTACTCTTGGTAACTTATATTTGTATTTAAGAAGAACAGTGTAGAAGACAATTTTATAATTCATCTCCACAATAAGGGAGGTCTGTTAAAGCGAAAACTAAGCAAGTATTTCCATAAAGGAGAATCCTAGGCAATCAGAAATGGTGCTAGAGTCCTTATTTTCCTGGGAATTTACAGAGCTGATTCACCTTTTAATCTTTAATATGGTAAGGAGATGTTACTGAGATTGCTAAAGTCAGTCCATGTCTGACAAACTATCTTGAAATTTTAAATCAGTAAATCTTACTAAGCTTCAAAGAGGCAGCAATCTAAGTAAGATACATGTGACTTAGGGAGGTGTGTGTGCAGTTATGTATATGTTTCTGATGGAGAAGATCAGGCTTTAGTGGATGGGTCTTATTCCATGGTAAACTGTCAGCCCAGGGGATTTCTAATCTTTAAGCCTGGAATAGACACACTCTTGGCTGACATGTTCCTGGAAGAGGGATGATTAATGGAATTGGAACTAATTTTAAGAACACATCTATCTTTTAAAACAAAAAAAAGATCTACATGTGGTATTATTGGCAAGTTGCTTGCATGATGAGTCTTAACAGAGTTCTTTCCACATGGGTTACCTGAATAAATGAAGCAATAAAGAGAGAGCACTAGCTTGTACTGAGAAACTATTGGATATAAAATAATATATTATAAAATAGCAAAAAAATTGCACATTATGATACTGGTATAAAAATGGATCAGTTGGTTAGAGTATGAATTCCAGAAAAAGAATTAATTGAATGTGTTTAAAGGAACACTTCCCAACAAGAGCTTAAGGATTATTCATTAAATGGTGATCTGATAGATAGCAGTTTTGAAAATGAAGAATTAAATTAAATATTTCTGTGTTGATGATCAAGGATTGATACAATTACCTCCACTCTTTAATAAGGCACTGAAAGATTTTCTAAGCATAAAAATGCAAAAGGACAAAAAAATGAGAAATTGCATTAGCAACAAATTTTTGGAAGATAGAAATTAAAAGATGAGTGCTAAGACACTTAACTGACCTGAGAACACTGAATGTTAAATCAGCAATGGAGAAAGTTGAGCAGCTACTCAATCTGTACCGCAGATCTCACAAGAGGCTTAGAAATTGTCAGCACCAACTATCTCTGGAGAGGACAGGATGGAGTGTATGAAGAGGTTGTTGAAAACAGGAAGTTGGATTCAATTGTGTTTTTAGACTCAGTTAAATCACCAGATTCCTCATCCTCTGTGCAGCTGGAAGAGTTGTTGTCCCTCACCCTGGCAGAAGACTGGAAGTTTATTCTCTAGAGAGGTAAAGCTGAGTGTCTCTGGATTGGGAATATCAGACACATTTTCAAGAAAGTCTAATCTTATTGCAGATTGAGAGATTTAATTAAAGCTTGCCTACTGAATGTTAGGTGCTCCCATACCATTCTTCTCACATTCTGCTCTCAGAAATCGAAAGAGCCTGTCTTATGCTTTTCTTAAAATACTTGAAGATTATTCTCTGCGGAATGTAAATGGTCAATAAGGAAAGACTAAAGTCAGTTCTTTCTTCAGTGTCACAGCCCAGTCAGATCACTCTTTAAAGTGAAGCCCAAAGTTGACAAGCACACACATGCTCAGAAGTGCCAACCAGCCTTTAATGATTACCAGATATTTTAACAAAACCTCTAACCTAAAAGTTAGTAACATAAACAGAAAGCAACAATGTCGGTGGAACAGATTACATAGAGAGCTAAAAAATTAAAAACACCATTATTTCCCAAGCAGCTATGAGACAGCATTATATCAATGAAACAAGAATAATGTGCTTCAAAAAGAGATAATATGACTCAAGAAAAAAGTCCTGAAAATTAAAAACATAAAATATGATAAAATAGTTCTAAAATAGAAGTTTTAGAAACCAATGTTAAGATATTATCTCAGAAAGTAAAACAAACAGCAATGGGAAATAGGAGAGAAAAAAAAATAGTAGAGAATTATCTCAGGAGTGCCAATATTTGAAATTATAGTTCTAAATAGACAAAATACAAAAAAGGAACAGAAAATAATAGTTTAAGTATCTCCCAGAATTGGAGAGAATGAGTTATAGAATTATAATAAGTCCCTAGCAAAATAGATTAAAATATGATTACATCCTGTAATTTCATACTGCCAGTGCCCAAGATAAGATTCTGAAGCTTTTGGAGAGGAAAAAAATCAGATATACTAAAGATTATGAATAGAATGCTTTTGGACTCTGCAGAAACAGACCAATGTTTTCAAAACTTTTAGGGAAACACTTTCAACATTTTTAGGAAAAATGTTTTCTGATCTAGAATTGTGTACTCAAACTGTCAAGTAAAAGTAAGAATAGAATAAAGACATTTTAGGACAGTCAATATTACCAAGAATGCACCTCCTACTTACCTTTTCTCTGAAAGCTACTTTAGGACTTTTTCTACCAACTTAGAAAGTAAAAACAAGAAAGAAGATATAGGATCTGGGAAACAGAGTATCTCACTGTTGCAAGTGGTAAAAAGAATACTCTTGATGATGATGTGCACAGATTTGTAGTATTTAGTAAATATCACTTTCCTTTTCCTATCTCCAAACTCCTGTGTCCCCAAATGTTCTTCAATGGGCAGATCTCTGCAAACCTACACCTAAAGTTAGAGGAAACTGAAAAGCCGAAGAAAAAGGCTGACAAATCAATTTTCTTCGCAAGAAATATTTAATAGGGCCTTAAAAACAGAAGCCATGCTGTCCCCAGTGGCAACGAGATGAGATAGTGGGGCCCCATACCATTAACCCCAGATCTGGGGCTTATATACAGTAGGGAAAGGGTATATGTGATTCAGAAGGGATGTGTAGGACACTTGAAGTGTGATAATATCAAGATTGTTTTGACCTAAGGGAGGGTTTACAGTAAGTATGTGTTCTTACACAAGGAACAATAGATAGACTGAAAATCTTGGAGGTCTTCCTGGAACAGAGGTGAATCAGAAGTCAACATGGCAGATTAGCATCCAAGATGGAGTTGCTTTAGCTTCTACACCAAACTCCCATGCATTAACATGTGGCCTCTGGACTAAGTCTTGTGGATGGAATGGATTGTGCTACTTTCTCACTAGTGTTTTCCACAAGGGATTGTGCCTCTTCTGGCTCCCCTTAAGATAGATGGATACAGGTGATGACTAGGCCCCAGTAGATGGTAGATTCACAAGATTAAAAATAAAAACCTGGATCCATAAATCACCACATGGAGAAGAGGCACCCACTAACCAAGGATTACCATCTTGGATTGTTTCATGGGTAGGAAATAACTTTCTATTCTGGAAGTCTGTTTATCATTGCAGCCTACCCTAACTACTAGGAATGGTGAAAGGAAATACTAGGATAAAACCATGTAACAGGCCGAGAGAGTAACCAGTCCAGATTAGAACAAGTCAGAGGCTCTGGAAGACAAGTTTTCCAGGAAGATGAAGCAGATAGAAAACTGGATGTATTTAACCACTGGGGAAAAGTTTGGGGGTGAATTAGTCATAATAACACAGGCAACAAGGAAAATAAAAGTAAACAACACATCCACTGAATCTAGGGAGAAGGAAATTTATGCAAGATAAGAAAAGTAATTATACCTTGCTGCATGGCTCAATTGTAAATAACATTTACCTAACCTTAGAAGACTGGTCTAAGCAACATAAAATTGTAACTTTCTTCGGGAGTTAGAAGTCTGGAGTCATGCATGTGTATAGTAATGTGGGAGGAAGAAGAGTTAAGTCTGTATGTCCCATCTTGGGAAGTCAATAGATTATGCCTAAAACTGATAAATCAAGAATGGCTATATAAGCATTTCTTATACATAGGGAGATTAATACCAAGAACAAATAGCTACAAGTGTCAATGGTTCATAACACTGAAGAATACAAATATTGAAAGGATATCAGCAGGGGACTTATATTTTATAATAAGCCACATAGATTTATTTTGCTCTTTAAATTCTATATCTATATATAATACATTAAAACAAAAAACATAAATATTGAAAAGTTACATCCACACTCTTTATAAAAATATTCAGATGTATTAGAAATAGAGCTATAACATTAGAATAAAGTTCAATCAGAGTGAAGGAGAAAACAGATAGGAGTGAGGGGATTCTGCTGCTCAAAGCTACAGAAGAAAATGAAGCGAAAAACGCCTGTCTAATAAAAAGCTAAAACTAAAGAAAAATCTGCAACTTTATCAGTTATGAAACTGTAAGTTTTATTATAAAGTAGCTCATTCAAATTATGAAAACTATCAAGGTCTCAGGAGATGAGTTTTAAAAATATTATATGACAAACTAGAATGGGCTAATTGTTAAAAAGGTAAACTTTTCTGTTAAGTGAAAAAATGAAGATTTACCTTTATATGTAACCAACTTAAAAATGGTAACTCTAAATGTTCTTGGAATTATAAGCTTGTGTTGTATATGTAGAGCCAGTCTCAATGCAAAATTTTATGTCTATTTGAGAAGAATGAGATAATTAGCAGCCCTAAACATGTGGAATCTTCGAACTCCATGACAAAGTTTCAGAGATCTGCGAATTTATCCTAAGTAAATAAGTAAAGAAAAAAATCATGCATAGTGAGATAAATGATAATTCCTTACCCTGTAGAGTGGCAACCTAATTATAAGAACCATTCACAACTTGATCGGATTTTTATTATATAATAAATATTAAAATAAATAAGACAATTCTGTAGTTGTGATTTTTATATAAAATGCAAATGCATATGGACACAATTGTCAAAATTCATAAATTTAGATCAATGACTTAGGGTGCTGGCCTGTGAAATGACATTTTTTATTCTTAATTTTTTTAATGTTACAAAACAGATTTGAAGTTTAAGTGTTATCTGCAACACTTGCTGGTCAGTTTAGAAAAAGTACATATATTTTAGAGCCTTATTTTGCTCACCTATCTCTGAGCATTTTCCTGAGAATCCAATGCTATAATGTGTATGAAAGCACTTGGTAAATGCAAAGTACTTTATTAACATACGAAGTTATTGTTATCATTTTCATCAGTAAACCATTGAGAACAATGCTTTGGCAGGATTTTTTCTTCTCTCAACCACAGACAGAGCTTTATCTCCCTGCCTCCAGATGTGACACATTAGAAGTTACTTGAGCTCAAGGTCAATTTTTAACTTTGGCTCCTTAGAGAAGCAATGGAATAAACCAAAGATCAATGTGAATGTTTTCCAATAAAATCATCCAAAAGGAATACCCAGGGAGGGATGGAAAGCTTTCCAAGGACCCCACAGGAAGAACAAGTTTCTGAGAGCTCTGGACTGCTCTAATAAGATTGCCTTAGCCATTGTCCATCTTTCCATTGGGAAAGGCTTTCCTTGGTCAACTCCTATTACATTTCAATGTCTCCTTGGTCAACTGCTGTTACATTTCAGTGTCTTTGAGGGGCTCAATCAGAGGGCCTCAATCAAATGACTTAAACTCAAAATATTTAGGCCCAATCATTACTATAGACTAGGATCAAATTGGAGTTCTTTTTACATAAATAAAAATATGTATCAATAATTTTTCAACTTGGGAGCCTCCCTGAGTTCGACAATTAAAGTTTAGAGATAACTGTTTGGGAATTCTAGTTTGATCTGTTTATTGAAATTAAATACAGGAAAGCCAGAGACTACCTCAATTGCTGTTCTCATGGTTTGTTGTGTCTGGAACATAAAAAGTATGTGAAAATATGTACTGAAGTTGCTCAGTCTTATTTCTTAAGAATATTATTTATTGTTACATGAGCTTTGTTAAAGGCTTATTTGCCGTCTGTCTGTCTCCTTCAGTAAAATGTCCATTCATGTTTTTTGTTGATTTCATAGTTGGACTTTTTGTTGTTTAGATGCTGAGCTTTGAAATACACAGCACTAACCCTTTATGCAATATGTGGCTTGCAAATATTTTATGCCAATTTTGCGAGAGGCTTATCAATTTTATTGATTTTTTTCAAAGTATCAGGCTTTGCTTTCAGTGATTTTTTTCCTATTGTTTTCCTGTTTTACATTTAATTGATTTATCTTCTTATTTTTATCATTCCTTCTTATTTGCTTTTATTGTGCTCTTCTTTTCTAGTTTCTTAAGATAGATACCTGGTTATTAGTTTGAACTCTACTCATTTTCTAATGTAAGCATTTGGGGCTATACATTTCTGTGTCAGCCCTGCTTCAGCTGCATCCCACGAATTTTGTTATGTTTTATTTTCAATGTATTCAGTTGCTTGCATTTTAAATTTTATTTTAGACTTTCTCTGTGACCCACGAGTTGTATAGAAGTGTGTTTGTAAATTTCCAAGTGTTTGAGGTTTTTCCTGTCATCTTTCTGTTAGTGCTTTTGATTCAATTATGGTTGGAAAAATGTTTTATAGGATTTTAATTCCTCTAAGTTTGTAAATGTTTCCTTTATGAGTGAGGATACAGTCTATCTTAATGAACATTTCATGAGTACTTGAGAACAGTGTGTACTCTGTTGTTGGGTGGAATATTCAATAAATGTCATTTAGATCCTATTAATTGATGATCTTGTTCAGTTATTCTATGTCTTTGCTAATTTTCTTCTAGTGACTCCATCGGTTGCTGAGAGTAGGGTGTTGAAGTCCCAACTATAACTGTGGATTTATCTTTTTATATTTCTAGCTCTATCAATTTTTGTTTCATGTATGCATTAGGTTCTTATGTTGCACTAATAAATTACCACAATTTTAATGACTTAATACAGCACAAATCTATTGTCACAGCTCTGCAGGTCAGAAGTCTAAGACAGTTCTCACTGGGCTAAAATCAAGGTGTCAGCAAGGCCGTATTCCTGTCTGGGGGCTCTAAGGGAGAATCTGTTTCCTTGTTCATTTGAGTTGCTGTCAGAATTCAGTTCCTTTTGGCTGTAATTTTGAGGTCTTCATTTACTTGCTGTCTAGTGACTGCCAGCCCCAGCTTCTGTAGCCTGTCGGTATTCCTTAGCTCATGGCTTCCTTCTTCTTCTTTAAAGGCAGTGATGGCAGATCAAGTTCTTTTTATGCTCTGAATTTCTCCTGCCTCTTCTTCTATTGCTGCATACGTCTGAACCACTCTTCTGGCTTCATTAAAATTGTAAGGGCCTATGTGATTTTATCACATGGAGTCCACCTAGATAATCCATGATAATGTATCTCCTTATTTTGAGGTCAAATAATTAATATCTTAATTTCATCTGCAACCTTAATTCCTCTTTGTCATGTAACATACAAGGGATTATGATGTACATGTCTTGGATTCTCAGTACCACATTATATTTTAAAGCTCTGTTGTTTTATTCATACATTTAAGATCATTATGTTTTGGCCAGATTGATCATTGAAATGGCCCCTTTATTCACCAAGTAATTTTTTTCACTCTGAAGTCTACTTTATCTGGTATTAATATAGCCAATCTTGCTTTCTAAAAAAATAATAATATTAGCGTGATATTTTTGTATCTTTTTTTATCTTTGACCTATGTTATGTCATTTTGTTTGAAGAAAGTTTCTTATGAAAAATATTACTTATATATTTAACCTGCCAATCTTCTCTGATATATTGAGACCATTTTATTTAAAGTAATTATTGATATATTAGGGCTTAAGTCTACCATTGTATTATTTGGTTTTTTATTTGTTTCTTCGGTAATTTCTGCTTTTCTCTTTTCTTGCCTTTCTCTGGGTTAAGCATTTGCAGGTTATCCCATCTTGTTTTATTTATCTTATGTTAAGTATATTACTTTGTAGCTTTCTTGGTGGTTACTGTAGGTATCACACAGAGAGAGCACTTCAAAAAGTTATTGGAAAATGACATTAAAAATAAGTAAAAAGTATAAACATGATTACATCCAGTTCAAGACACTTCTGTAAGCAATGATACCATTTAGTCTATCCCTAAAGAACTGAAGATGAGTCTGGGAACTTAACCTTGTCAATGCAGTTTTTTAATATTATTAACTGAGAAAATATGAGTACCCTTTACAAAGTTTTAAAAAATATTAGTAGACAAAAAAAGAAGAAACCAAATTAGGACTGTAAGGTGGATGCTTCATGATTTCCCACTGAAACTCTTGCAAAATTGCCCTTGTTTGATGAGAGGAATGAGCAGGGTCTTTGACCTGGTTGGGAGGGACTCTCTGGTGAAGCTTTCCTGGGCATTTTTCTGCTAAAGGTTTGGCTAACTTTCTCAAAACACTCTCTTAGTAAGCAGATGTTATTGTTCTTTGGCTCTCCAGAAAGTCAACAAGCAAAATGCCTTGAGCATGCAAAAAAACTGTTGCCATGACTTTTGCTCTTGATCAGTCCACTTTTCCTTGGACTAGACCATTTTCACCTTTTAGTACCATTGCTTAGATTGTGTTTTGACTTCAGGATTGTGCCAGTAAAGCCATGTTTCATCTCTTGCTACATTTCTTCAAAGAAATTTGTCAGGATCTTGATCTCATTTATTTAAAATTTCTATTGAAACTTCTGCCTTTGTTTGCAGCTGATACAGGTGCAATGGTTTTGGTACCCATTGTGTAGGAAGTTTGCTTAACTTTAATTTTTTAGTCAGAATTGTGTAAGCTAAACCAGTTGAGATGTCTATGGTGTTTCCTATTGTTTCTGCTGTTAGTCATCAGTCCTCTTCAATTAGGGCACAAACAAGATTAATTTTTTTCTCTCAAATTGATATGGATGATGTGCTGCTGTGGGCTTCATCTTCAACATTATCTCTTGTCTTCTTAAAATGAGTATCAGTTTATAAACTGCTTATTTTGGGGGGACATTGTTCTCATAATGGTTTCCCAATTCTTCCCAATGGTTCTTCTCAATGGTTCTTCCCAATGGTTCTTCTCAATGGTTTCCCAATTCTTCCAAGGTTCACGATAAATTTGATGTTCAGTCTTGCATCAATTTTAACAGAATTTATGTTGCCCTGATATAGGCTCCTTTCAAGCTGACTTATCTTTCTTAATGTCTCCAACTAGATCCAGTTCAGACATGGTATATTAGTATGAGTTTATTTTTGTGCAAAAATATTTTAATATCCATGATAGGTTTTTCATAATACATGTTTTACATGAATTTTTTGAAGACCTTTTGTATATAATTCATTACACACCCCTAATACTGTCACTGTAACTCTTTGAATGAATATTGAAAAATTACTTCCGTTTATTTCCCTTTATCTTCCCTACTTTTTAAATGTAATTTTATCAGTATTTTCTCTACAATTACTGAGCAACACAACTAATATTATAACTTTTGCTTCAACCATCAAATACAATTTTAAAAACTCGTGGAGAAGAATAGTCATTATATTTTCCCTTATTTTTTATTCCACACCTTCTTTTTTATAATTTATTTTATGTTTTGAGAGCTTTATTTAGCCATTCTTTAAGGGTAGTTTTTCTAGAAATGGATTTCTTTAATTTTATTTAAGAATATCTTTATTTCCTATTCATTTCTAAACTGTTCTTTAGCCAGATATAGAAATATGTGACAGTTTTATTTTTTCAACACTTGCGAAATGCTGTGCTGCTTCCTGCTGAACTCTGTGGTTTCAAATGAGAAATATGTTTTCATTAGAATTGGTATTCTGTTATAGATAATGTGTTATTGCTCTGGTTGCTCTTAAGTTTGTCTTTAGTTTTAAGCTATTTACTTATGATATCTATTGCCATAATCTGTCTAATTATTTATGGTTGCTCAGTTTTTTTAATATGTAGTTTTATGTCTTTCACCAAATTCAGACAGCTTTCAGTTCTCATTGTTTTCAGTATACGTTTAGGTCCACCATTCTTTCTCTTCTTGTTTTGAGACTCCAATAATACAACAGTTAGATCTTTTGTTGCAGTCACACAGGTTCCTGATATTCTATTCATTTTTTCCATCTATTTTCTCTCCATTTTGCAGACTGAGTAAATTCTATTGTTCTGCTTTCAAGTTAACTGATTCTGTCCTCTGTTATCTGCTCTGTACTATTGAGGACATGCATCAGGTTTTTATTTCAGTTATTGGATTTTTTTTAGATCAATAATTTTAGTTTGCTCCTGTTTTATAACTTCTATTTCTTTGCTAAGATTTTCTTTTTTGATCCAATGGAATTCATAATAATTTGTTAAAACAATTTTATTGTGGCTGCTGCTTTATAATCTTGTCAGAAATTTCCCATAACTTGGTATTTGTATCAGTCCATTGTTTTTTCTTCTCATTCAAGTTGTAATTTTCCTGTTTCTTGGTATCAGAAATGATATTTCATTCTATCTTGGACATTTTGGATGTTATGCTAAGAGGTTCTTGATCCAATTTTTTATCTTCTATTTTAGCCAGTAGTCATTCCTTTTAGGTTTAACATGTAAATTCTGACATTCTTTTGTGGGCTATGGTTCCAATGATAATTTGGTTTTCTGAGCCTTTGAAATGCTATTATTGTCTGCTTCATTTTTTTTTTGGCTCTGCTCAAGTTTTCTCTGGATCTATGAGAGAGCTCCCTGAGGGGCTGAGGATGCTCATCTCAGCTACCCAGCAAAGTTAGATAATGGGGAGCAGGTACTAGACCTGTAGGACAGAATAAATTCTGTTTTGTTTTCTGGCCATCTGATGTTGGTGAATTTCTTACATTATTTCTGCTGGTGCCACTGGAGAAAAAAGGACTTACCAGGCTGCCTTCTGGCATTGGGTGGAGGATCAATAGCTATAACGTCTGGAGGACTCTCTATCAGCTTGGTGGAGGGCAAGATTATACTGGTTCTGTGTACCTTATGCAATTGAGTAGACAACCAGGAGCTACTGAGTCTCGGTGGCTCTCTGCAGCTGGTTGGAGCACCAGGGGGACATATGTTTTGCTCTGGAGTGGGGCATGAGTTGACGTTGTAGTCCGTTCTCACGCTGCTAATAAAGCTAATAAAAGGCTCTGTTGTGTCTGCCCCTCTAGGCTCTGTTGCTGCTGGGAATACTGGCTTGCTGTCACTGACAGGTGTGGGCAAGGGATAGGTTGGCTACCCAAGATCTTGTGGCATGGCTGCTGCAGGTAGATTAGGCATCATTGCCACAAGGTATGGATTCCAAGTTCCCAGTGAGCTTTCCTTCCCTGATCTTTTGATCAGAGAGAGAAGATTCCTTTTCTTTGCTTTTCTCTTTTTCTCTGTTTTTTTTTTTTTGTTGTTGTTGTTGTTATTTTTACTTTGTTTAATTGTTTTGTTTTGGTTAGCTGTTGTGGGTTACAGGCCTCCCTGGTACCCATTCTGGGATAACAGAATAAACAGGAGGAAAGTTACCATGTTAGTATTTATTAATCTGTGAGACCCTTGAGGAAAGAAAAGAACTTTTATCTGAAGAGCCTTTTAAAATGATCAGCCCCAGAGAAACATTAAAATTAGACAGGAAACACTTCCTGCTTTCTCCCTTAAACACTTCAAACTGCTTATTACTGCCACAAGTAGCTTTCCTCTAACAATGCCACACCACACACATCTTAACAATGTATAGCCAATCACCAATGTTACTTCTGTAAACCAATGAGAATTCCTGACAAAAAAACCTTTGTATCAGTCCACTCCTGTCCCCCGAACCCCCCCCCTTTTTTTTTGCCTTTAAAAACCTGCTTCTAAAAAAAGGCTTATTGGAGCTCATATCTGTGGTTACTTAGTTCTGAGTCTTCCAGGCAGCTGTCCTCACATTGGCTCACGTAAACTCTTTAAGTTATAATTTGTTCTTCAGCCTCTTCCTTTCATGGTGACTCCCTTATCCCACCAATCATCATCTTACTGCCTTTCAGAGTACTTTTCTAATTGCCTGTTGAGTTATTTCCAAAGTATGCCATTGCATATAAAGGAGATGAGCAGTAAAATGATAGTCTATGCCATATTATTCCTGAAGTCTAAATGCTAATCTGCTTTTTTTAAAAAATAATTTACCTCAACCACTGAAGTTTCTTCTAAAGAAATAATATATTGAAAGTATTTTGCTATAAACAATAAAACATGCTAACTAGAAAAATTAGCCAATAAAAAATATAGAAAGTAGGAAAACAATCATCTATAATCATTATCCAAAGCCAAATATAATGAACATTTGGTTAATTACTTTCCAATCTTGTTTTTCTGATGAGTTAAGTTATGTCGTTACTTTTCTGGGTAACCATGACCATGCCATTTTTATGTTTCAATTACTTTAATACAAATATTTTTCCTGTTATTGTAAATTCTTCAGAATTCTTTCTTTTGATGGTGGTTCATTTTGGGGTACCATCATTTTCTTATTGTTAGACATGTAAGTTGTTTTCTGCATTCCAGTTGTTTTATTCTGTTGTAATATTCATGTAATGCATACCTTAATGTATACAACTATTTTGATGGTTTGTTTTATTTAAATACAACAGTGTCCTGGAGGAGGATAACTATAAGAAACTAAAGAAAAAAAATATTTCACCCCAAAATATCCTTCTTTGACATATTTCAAGATGGCTATTAGGAGGGAATGGTAACACAAGAATAGCTAAAAAGCTGCCCTTTGTGGGGGAGATTTGCATCTGTAGAGAAAATCTGCATTGGTAAAATGAACATCCTGGCTTGCTCTGCTTCCCACTCCAGCCTCCCCCTCCACCTTCAGTCTGGATCTAAGGCTGATTGGCTCACTTTGGGGGTCTGACACATACTTTCTCTTTCTGAGCACTGCTACCAGTGAGGTTTTATCTGCATGGCAAAACTTAGTTTGACCTGCTTTCCTCTCTTTACTTCCCAGAGCCCAGACAAAGTGGGTTCCAGAACCCTTTTTCTTTCATTCATTTCTCCTGAAAATCATTTTACTTCTACACCCGCCCCCCAATAAATTCGTATGCCTTTCTCCCTGTTTTCTGTCCATAATCTTGTCTATTGGGGTTTATTTTATTATTTTTATTTTTATTTTTAGAGAGAGGTATGAGGTCTTGCTCTGTCATCCAGGCTGTAGTGCAGGCTGTAGCGCCATTATAGCTCCCTGCAGCCTTGAGCTCCTGGGCACAAAGAATCCTCCCGCTCAGACCCCTGAGTAGCTGGGACCACAGGTGTGCACGATCACACCTGGCTCAGCTTGTTTTAGAGTCTCAAGTCATCTAAACTTCCAGGGAAAAATTTAAACTTCCCTACAAGACAAAGTTGCAAAGAAGGAATAGGCTTTGGTATCAGAAACATAACAACTCGGTCCCTGCCTTTCCTGCTTTCTAGCTGGCCACCTAATCTTCCTGAGCCTCCCTAATCTCCTCCGCTTGACATGGGAATTAACCAAGGTCATATATGTAGAATTCTTAGCCTGCACCAGGTACTCATATATATTACACAGCAGTTCTGTTTCCCTCTTGCCTCACTTACTCCTCCATCTCATTCTCTTCCTGAAGATAATTAGGATGAGTTAACTAGTAAAGCGATTAAGGGTCATTTCTAAAAGATCAGATTTTAAAACAGTCATCAATACAACTCTTTTAAACAATCTGCATCTCACCTCTGTAAAATTATCTTTCTAGCAAAATTAAATAAGCTTCAATAAATTGGAATGGAATTAAAAGATTGTAAGGTTTACCGTTTGAGAATGTGAGTGAAATGGGGTGGGGAGGAGATTAAAATTATCTGTGAGATAGAAGGTTAAATTTTTTTAAATGTTAAGAAAAACATGAGTAAACATTTGATGTCAGCACACAGCATGGCAGTGAAGTGCCATGCAATTTCCAAAAGTCTCTTTATCCCACAGAAACCATATTTGGATTTCTTGTGTATGGTAGTTTCCCTATGAAGAGACCCAGAGGAGTTGCTCTGCTCTTTTTTGATGATGATGATGATGATGATGATGATGATGATGATGATGATGATGACGGTGGTGGTGGTGGTGATGATGGATAAGACCTCAGAGGGGAAGAGGAGACAAAAACAGAAAGGGGAAAATGGGAGGGAGATTAATTTATATCCATTGTTGAGTGCCTATTGTTTAGAATATTATTTTTTTCTGATGGTGAATCTGGGGTCATTTCTTCTTTCCCTTTCTGTTATCTGTTATTTACTTTTGTCCTGTTTGTGCATCTTTACTGCATGTACTACCAATATGAGAGATGGCCCATTTCTATGCATTTGACCACATTGCCTACTCTTCTTTTTAAATTACTAACGTTTATAAAGGTAATAAGCTATATCATTAATTTGTTAGTTTCTCATTGCTGGCAAGTTATGCACATGTCTTTTATAAATTATGTTTGAGATTGGAATAAATCAGAATTGAGGATCAAATTATTATGAATAGAGAGAGTGCTTTTCTCATCTTTTATATTTTGTCTACTCCAATTAGTTTTTATTGGAGTTTTGTATAAGTTTATGGGGTGATGAATTTTTATCTGTGTTTATTTTCTCTGCTAAACAAGAACTCTGAGAAGCTGGGTTACATGCCTTTGGTTTTGGGACTCAGATAGTTTTATTTAGAGAAGTTATGAGGTTCAACATTTCTGAGACTAACTGTATCCATGCACAAAACCCTGCCTTGGCTTCACCTTTGAACCTAGGTTCCTCGAAGACCCAATTTACTCTTCATTTTAGTTCATTATCCCCAATGGGAGAGTGAGATACTGTTCAGCCAAGTAGGCTCAGCCTGAAAGAGCCTACTTTCTCTAAACAAAATCTAATCACGAGATTCCTGGAAGAGCGAGCTAGTTTGACTGTTTGGTCAGGAAAGTGCCATGGTAAGGTGAACTCATCTAACTATACTTGGTCCTCATGGCCTAATCTTTTTCTATGTGAAACATCACAGAGAAGATTCTGTGTCCTGAACTCTAATGGGCTCCAATTATTTTCTTGGGGAGAGTGAGATTGGTTGGAAGGAATGCTTTTAGGATTTTTGGCATAATGGGTAGACACTGAACATAATGCAATATTTCTGTCATATAATAACTATTCTGTATCTGAATATGCTCTTCATTAAATGTATCAGCTTAGGAACTCTACCAAGATTATAGCCAAATAATATGTCACTCCATATATAACCATGACAATCTTGAGATTAAATAACCATGGGATGCTACTTTTAATGGTTTTTCTAGCGTCTTTAAACTTAGAAATGTGAACATTTGGCAGATATTTTTATATTTCACTTTGTATTGTAAAAGGGTCTTAACCTGAAAAAGTAGCCAGATTTTCACTTGACAGTTCTTGAATCTCAGTTTTTCTATGACTCAAACAAGGGCCTTTAAGCAGCAATGTGCTACATCTTTTGTTAGTCACTAGAGTTAAAAAAAAAAAAATTAGAAAGACATTCACTTGTTTACTCATTCATTTGGATGTCATTTGTTGAGCATCCATTATGTGCTCAGCATCATGCTAGGTTCTGTGAGGTGATGTGGAAATGAATGTAGTAAATTTATTCATTCATTCAATGAACATTATTGAGAATCTGTGATTTGATGAATTCATAAAATGTGTTTCCCATCTTCAATAAATTCACAGTGTAGCTACAGAAACCCCAGCTAATAAAATGGTTGAGATCCTTTGTGTTAAACTTGAAATAAATGGAAACTATCATAGATGCTAGGAAACTACTTTGCAAATAATGAAACTTTGCACTCGAGAGTTTTGTTTAGCATCAAACAAAACAGCCTTTTCTGTCTCCTGACCATACAGGGTACTGGGAACATATATTAATTTAGTTTATTTGACTAGAAATTTACCATATGACTCCGTAATTATAGGTCCTGTGCCAGACATTGGGAATAACAAGATCAAAGAAGCACAGTTCCTACCCTTGAAGAACTTAGTAGCAATGGCAATGAGGATGCTCAGGAATTGTGCAATGGTACAAGTGATGCGTGAGCACTGAAGAGGGAGCAGAGAACGTCCCTAACAGTAATGGTGCATGAACTGAATTTCAAAACAGTAAAGAGAATAGGGCATCAGTATTCTGGCCACAAATGAAAAAGATCAGAGGTCAGAGAGAGCTTGCTCTGTCGGAGGAACTACATGTCGTGTGTTATTACTGGAGCATGAATTCCATGGAAGAGCATTGGGAAAGGTCTTGGATATCAGGAGAGAGCATTTGGATATCTTTCTGGAAGAGATGGTGAGTCAGAGATCTACTTTCCATCTAATCTGCCAGTATTTCCTAACTTCTTTTTTCTAATACCCTATGAATTTTTTGCATTTTACTTAAAAGTAATATTGTTTGAGTTCCCCAGCAGCAGAGAGTAATGAACAATGATCAGAACAGTTTGGTTAGAAGAACATAAAACTAGTTCCCAAGTGTCAGGACACATTCTTTACTGGTGCTGTGTCCCATGTGGGGTATGAGAAGCACCTTCTGTTATATTTATCTCCTTTGGTCCTCTCAATAGATTTATAGAGTGAAGTGGAATTTCATTCATTTGCTAGAAAAGAAAACAGAGACCCTGGGAGATAAACTGATGTTTGCCAAGCCACGCAGAGAGCCAGCAGTGGTTTACTTCCAGAGCCCAGGCCTCCTGGTCCCAGTGAAGTGTTTCTGCCATGAGTCACATATGGACTTTCTGCTCTCCTGTGACCCCAGGGATGCCCAGCTTACACTCAGGGCTTGCAATTTAGAGTGTGAAAAAGATGGATCCCATACCTATGGTTGTAATGTTATCCATTTCATACTTCCAGCAAGCATCCAATCATTTATTTGTTAATCACTTACTGTGTGCATTTTTATACCCAACGATGTGTAGAAGATCAGACCCGGGCATTGAATTCCAGCTTTTATACTACATGCCTCTTAATTTTGAGCAAGTTTTTCAAACTCTTGGTTTTATTTGTTCATCTGTAAAAGTTGACACAATCATGATACCCAAAACATGAGGTAATATGTTCTTAGAAGAGAGCATGACATGTGTTAACCTTTCAGAACCATTATACAGTAGCTAAAATAAGTAATAAGATCTGGGCCCTGCTTTCTCCATGCTTTATCTCAGTGAGAACACCAAAATTCAAAAGAGTTCTTGAAGTTTCAGTAAGATGAGAGAGCAGGATATCCCAGGCACCCTAGACCCTCTCTTTGCACAATGGAGTCACACATTCTTGGCTATTTACCTTCTTTCTGTGGCTTCTGACAATACTGACCAAAGTGTTCTGTTGAGGAAAAATGCCTACTACAGGGGAGTAGACTGACATAATCTTGGGAATCACCCTCGTCCTCTTTTCCCCCTGCCTCCTCCTGCACCACTAAATGCTCTTAAATTCCCTTTATCCTCCTTTCCTCTGGCTGTTTTTCTTGGCCTGCTTAGAAGTTATGTTTTCTAACTGGGTCTCTCATGGAATTGAGTGTTCCTCCATTGTTTATAGTTGCACCCATATGCTTGTCGCAGATACACATGGAGCTATGGATAAGTATGAGTTAGGTCTTGACTGTGCATGCATGTGCACACACACACACACACCCCCCACACACACACATACACAGACACAGACAGAACATGCCTGTTTCCATTTAATTTTGCTTTTTGGGTAAAATCGTTTACATAAGTAGGACCGTAGGTTAAGTGTGTCCATGTTGGATGATTTGGCAAATGAATTGGTCTGACAAGCATTTTTGATATCAGAGGGCCTGAACAGCATCATTTTCAGGGGTCAGGCCCTACTGGGTCTGGCTCAGAGTTCTCTGCCAGTTTTGTGGGTGTGGTGCGCAGAGTCTGATGTTTGCTTTAATGAATGTGCGAAGTCTCTTAAACAGATTGTCTGCCTAGAAAAACATTTCAGATGCTTCTCAGTCCTGAACTTTGGCTTCTTCAGCCATGACCAAAGAAATATTAGGCTAGTTTAAAACCTTTTCCAATCATTCCATAACAATTGTGGTTTCCCTCCTCTATCAAATCAGCTAATCTCATTTAACCATGACCACTGCTTAAACGCAATTAAATTATAGTCAGAAAATTCTCTTTCCTTGACAAGAACCTAAAATAAGGTGCACATACCAATGAACGTAGCTCACACAAGGCTAAGGTCTAAGTTTACAAGCTCCATGAGGACAGGGGCTTTTTGTTCATCTTGTTCTCTGTTATATGCCCAGCCCCTATAACAGGGTCTTCATTACTGCCTGCAGAGTAAGAGTTCATAAAGAAAGTTTGATGAATCTTTTCATCTCTGATATGGATGCTTGGCAACTAGTGGACTTTTCATTAAATATTTGGGTAAATAAATGCTGACTCCTGGAATTCCATCCTCTGATATTCATGAGTCTAGATTGAGACACTGATGATTGTTAAGATGCAGAGGTGACTCACAGAGTCAGTTGGTTTCATGTCTTCATAAATAAAGGACCTGAGATGGGAGGCAAGAGAGATTGTGCTGAGGGCCTGGCTACCGAGGGAGGTGACAGTAAATGGATGCAATGGTGGGGCAGGTTGGATGCAAACAAGACTTTTTCCCCTTTACTTCTAAACCTCAGTCAGCCATCAACCAGCCCCTCCTGGCTCTCTCCCACCGGCTGTCCCAGGTTTTTCAGGTTACTCCTCAGCTGCTGGGAGACAGCTCCTTCGGAATCTCAGGCTACTCTCTTTCTGATTCAACGTTGAAGGTCCAAGGTGAGTATTTCCTTGGAGTCAGCCTTTTGTCACAGCCCCAATGGATCCTACATATAGCATTTTTCTTAAATATGTATTTTATATGACTATAAAAGCAATACTCATTTGAAGATAATTGAGGCTATTTATAAGGTATAAATAGGCAGAATAAAATTATTCATTAACATTTAGTTACAGTTTGTTCCGGCTATTTTTTATGCTTAGGGTTTTTTCTTTTGTGCTATTGAGGTCATATGGTATGAACAATAATATATTTTGATTTTTTACCTAGTAGGATTAATATAGGAATTTTCTCATATCATTAAATGACATTCATTGCAAATGCTATTCCAAAAAATCACAAACTTTTGTACTTTGCGAATGTACTGTAATTTACTTAGACTTTCTTCCACTGCTTGACAGTAATTGATACATAGCAGAATGAAGAGTTTCTCTAGGCATGGAGAGTACAGTATTAGGTCATATTTGGAACTGCCCAAGCAAGGCTTCTGTTCTCCCGGGGAGAGGTAGTTTTCTAGATCTAATCTGTGTTAACTAGTCATTTGATTAAAATAGATGCTTCACTGAGTACAGACACAGTAAGATGTATACGGGGAAATATGAATATCCATATTTTGTTTCTTCTGACTTAAATTTTTGAAATGATATAAATAACACTCAGACTAATGGGTTACTAAAGGGAAACAAGTCACAAACACTAATGCAGTTTTTTAACCTTTAAGCCTTAGTTCAAAACAACATAACTGTACATTTCAATCTTAATTTGAGTGACTCATGAGTTTGATTTGATAAAATTAAATTAAACTTACTCAGCTGCCATCAGTGCTAGCCACCATTCAGAAGGCTCTGGAAGGATATAAAATAGTGCAGCCATTTTGGAAAACATTATGGCAGTTCCTCAAAAAAGTGAAAATAGGATTACCATATGATCCAGCAGTTCCACTTATTGATCTATATCCAAAAGAATTGAAAACAGGGACTGGAACAGATACTGTACATTCATGTTCTGAACAGCATTGTTTGTAATAGCCAAAAGGTGGAAGCAACCCAAGGGTCCACTGATGAATGAATGGATATACCCATAAAAACTGAAAATAACTGTTTAAGAAAAGACATGAATAAAGTGATATATGCATATGAAATAAAACATTATCCAGCCTTCAAAAGGAAGAAAATTCTGACACACATTTTGAGGATGTGCTTAATGAAACAAACTAGTCACAAAATACAAATCCTTGATATTTCATTTATATGAGACATTTAGAATAGTCAAATATGTAGAGATGTAAATCAGAATGGCAGATGACAGGGAAGGGGGAAGAGGGAGATGGATAATTGCTGTTTAATGGGTATTCAGTTTCAATTTTGCAAGATCAAAATAATTCTGGAGAAGGATTGCAGTGATGGTTGCATGATATGAATGTACTTAATACTGCTTAACTGTATATGCAAAAATGGTTAAGATGGTAAATTTTATTATATGTATACTTCTACCAAAATTTTTATGAAATAGGCTCTGGGAAAACAAAATAAATAATGTAAAAATACATTATCTTAGTGACCTCTTAGGGATGTGTCAGTAGTTAGGTCAAGGAGGCTAGGGGAAAATAGGCTGGTTCATAAATTACAACACAGAGAATAAGTGAAGTGGGTGTAAAATCTACAGAAGACACTTAAAGAAGTTAAGTAAGAGAGAGGCACGTGTGAGCAAGTGGGGACTGCGGGTCAGGGATGGTCTCATGAAGGAAGTGGCTAGAGCTTCCACAGAGGGATGCGGGGGATGGACAGGAGAGTCAGCACAGGGGGACGTGATGGTTAATATTGATTGTCAACCTGACTGGATTGAAAGATGCAAAGTATTGTTCCTGGGTGTGTCTGTGAGGGTGTTGCCAAAGGAGTTTAACATTTGAGTCAGTGGACTGGGAGAGGCAGACCCACCCTCATTCTGGATGGGCACCATCTAATCAGCTGCCAGCAGGGCTAGAATAAAGCAGGCAGGAGAAGATGGAAGAGCAGACTGCCTAAGCTGAGTCAATTCTCCTTAATAAACTCCCTTTCATATATGTATATATCCGATTAGTTCTGACCCTCTAGAGAACCCTGACTAATACAGGGGAAGAGAGGAAACTGGGAGGAAAAGACGTGGAATGAGCTTAGGGCAAGTTTGGAGTATTAAGGAAATAAAGTGTCATGGAATAAACAGCTCAAAGATCCTCTCTTCAGCTGTGTCAGTGTTTGGGCCAGCAAGTTTTTTATACTAATGATTTGATGTAAGACTGAGAGTGTCCTAGTCATACATCTGTCAGTCTAGGAAGAGGCAGAGCTGGAGGTTTGGAAGCATTTAGTTCAAAGTGAAAGCAGGTTTGTTTTGTTGGAGAGTCAGTAGATCTGGAAATGAAATCTCACAAATTGTTTGTCAAATTGGATTTGTGGGAACAGATTGAATTAAATATTATTCAATTGAATATAAAACTTAGAGGTACATGATATATTTGTGATACATTAGTGCTATTTTCAAAGGTTACTTAAGTATTTTTTTTAAAGAAAACTTTAACCAACGTAGTACCTACTGGATGATTAAGACTGTTAGAAGAGAGGCGAAAGGGCAAGAAAGGAAAATTGAAAGCCAAATTGATCAAAGTTCCTGAGTCAATGGAAATAATAGTTCAGCAGGGGAGAGACATTGCATGGTTATTGTAAGGTAGTATGGGATGGGGCTTGATCATGCTGGGTGGGACTGAAGATCAAGCTAGCCTCAGGACACAAGGATAGAATTTGATGTCAAGGAGATAGAGGGAACTCGAAAAATCTTGCCTCTCAGCCTAGTGGCTTGGGTAGTGAATCCTTCAGGGTCTGGATGAGATAATAGAGTGGAGTAGCTTGGGTTACTGAAATATTCAATCTAAGAGGTGCAGAAGGAAAGATTAAAGATCCTACAGGGAAGGAGTTTCCAAGCTGCAGGTTGTTACCAACATTCGTTACAAACATAAAGTAGGCCAGAATAGCATGTAATTGAGTAAGAAATATTAGTGTGATATTGAAGACAGTGAAGTATAATTTCATCAAACTATGGTTTCAGTTTTGAGGGCGGAGTCATAGTATAGGTCATATTTCTTACTGTGAGTCTCAGTGACCAATGTTTGGCAGCAGTGCAGTAGGCATCTGCAGGAAGCAGAGAAAGCAAATTAAGAAGACAATTGAATATGTTACCTTGCATGGACAATGAATAGTATCATAATAGAATGTTCTTTTTTTAATAATAAAGCTTTGATTAAACTTATTTCAATGTTACTCGAAAGTTTAAGATTAAATATATATATAAATATATATACATATATGTACATATATACATATATACATATACACACATATATACATATATACACATATATATGAACAAAGAGTTAAAAATAACAAAACATAACACTGCTTATGAATACATACTAGACATGGAAGAAAGAAGCTATGATGCCCATGTGTTTATGTGAATGAGTGCATGTGTTTGTGTCTGCCCATGAAATACTACTCATCTAAAAGAAGAATTAGATTGTCCTTTACAAGTAGCAAGCTGACACTGAATACAGTGGTAAGATAATTTATATGGACTTGTGATTTGGTCTCATGGCTATATGGGTCTCATTGAGTATGCCTGAGCATCTTCTTAACCAATAATCTTGTTATTTTCTTCAAAATATGGGAATTACATACTTTTTTTTTTTGAGATGGAGTCTCACTCTGTCACCCAGGCTGACGTGCAGTGAGATCTTGGCACACTGCAATTTCTGCCTCCCAGGTTCAAGTGATTCTCTCAACTCAGCCTCCCAAGTAGCTGGGATTACAGGCTCCCACCACGACACCTGGTTAAGTTTTGTATTTTTAGTAGAGACGAGATTTCACCATGTTGGTCTGGCTGGTCTCAAACTCCTGACCTCAGTTGATCCGCCTGCCTCAGCCTCCCAAAGTGCTGGGATTTCAGGAGTGAGCCACTGTGCCCGGCCCACAGAATTACATAATTTTTAGGAAAAAAAAAAAATTCTACATTTCAGGAAGTTAATTTCAGATCCATGACTGTGATTGCAAGGATTACAAAAGCCATTTCTCCTCTCATTAGAGAAAAAACAAAACAAAAACAACTTAAAATATAGAAGAGAGTTGCTACCAATAATTTTAGGGGTTTTCTTATAAGATCAAAGTGAGGTGGTCTAACAATCAAAATATCAAAAGATAGCAAGTGTTAGCAAGTATGTGGAGAAAAGAGAACCCTTATACAGTGCTGGTGGGAATGTATATTAGTATGGCCACTCTAGAAAACAGAATGAAAGTTCCTAAAAAATTAAAAATAAAACAACTATAAGATCCAGCAACCCCTCTTCTAGGTATATATCTTGAGAAAGTAAAATCACTCTGGAAGAGATACTTGCACTTCTGTGTTCACTGCAGCGTTAGTCACAATAGCCAAGATACAGGAAAAAAATGTTATGTGATGGATGAATGGATAACAAATGTGAGATGTGTGTGTGTATGTACATATCAATGGAATATTATTCAGCTTTACAAAAGAAGGGACAGAAATTCTGCCATTTGTGACAACATGCGTGAACCTGAGAAACGGTTATAGCATGTGAAGTAAGTCAGACACAGAAAGATAAATACTACATGATCTCACATGTGGAATCTAAGAAACAAAACAAAAAGTTGAATTCATACTAACATAGAGTAGAATGGTGGTTACCAGGGGCAGGAGAATAGGGGGAAAGCAGAGATATTGGTCAGAGTACAAAATTTCAATTATGAGCAAATTCTAGAGAACTAATGGTGACCAGAGTTAATAATAATGTATTGTATACTTGAATTTGCCAAGAGAATTAGCTGAGAGCAGATCTCAAATGTAGTCGGTACACACACTAACATGGCACTGATGTGAGATATGTTAATTAGCTTTCACAATGTATACATACATATCAAAACATCATAGTATACACTTTAAAATATATAAGTTTTATTTGTCAACATACCTCAATTAAAAAGAATTAGTTTCTAAATGAAGATGGTAATATCTAGAAAGGAGTTCTGGCAATTAGCACAATGATACTGATTGTTTTGGAGTCCTGTCTTATGAGTGAATTTCATGAGCCTGTTATCCTGTCTAATTTCCAATAATTTCCAATGCTGGCTTAAAAAAAATACTTCATGTGTTTGAGCGTGTGCACCACCAGCTGGGTGGAATTCCTTTTACAAAGGCCCAGCTGAATGGATTGGAGAGGACTCTTTATTTATCTATGATTTCAGCTCCACCTGTTTACCATTTTCTTGTTAAAAGGAATTAGTGACTATTGGGTATATGGCTATGAAGCAATTGAACAAATCTCCACTGCAACTATAATACAAATCCATCTTCAATCCCAGAGCAAATTGTTCTCATCTTGGGAGGGGAAAAAGGTATTTTCTCAGCTAAAAACAAAAATTAACAAATATTTTGCAAAAGGTGAACTCCAGGGTCCCAACCAAATCCTGAACAAATTAGAGTGAAACAGAAACAGCTGTTGAGTAAAATGCACATCCTTAGCGTAGGTTGTGGACTGTCAAGCCAGATTGCTCTGAGTTGGCCCATCCCAGCTTTACCATTTCTCAGCACCTTGGCAAACAAGTGGAAACTGTGGAAAGGGGAGCACAGGTTCCAAAAAAATAGCAGAAGCTCCAAGTTTTCTTTGCTTTGGGACCTGAGGGATCTCAAGGTCCTTATTTCTGGTTTTCCCCTGGGAAGTTGCCATGCAAATGAAGAAGATTTCCTTTTGTGACAGGAGAAAGCATGAAGCTGTAAACCCACTAAGCTTCTCAAGGGAAAAAGTGAGCCCCAAAACAGGATTTGGTTCAGTAATCCTGTGACCTCACCTGGGAAGGTTAAACTATGCACAACACTGAATTTAAAAAAAAAAAAAAAAAAAAAAAAAAACTTTATTTTATCCAATCACTTTTAAGTCTTGAGATACGGGATAACAAAGAGAGATTGAAATACAAGCTTGGCCATTTTTTAAGTTCCAAATTTGTTTCCACTCCACCTAAAAATGTTGTGTTTCAGTTCAAGAAAGGTGTCAAATTGTTCTGAACATCCTATAATATTTTAAAAATGCTACGGAGTTGTAAAGTAATTCAGTGCTTGTTTCTGTCTTTCAAATTTATGCTCTATTATATTTCTTGTTAAATATGTTAGAATGTGCCAGGGGCCCATATGAAAAGCACACCTCTCTTCTACCAAGTTCTGAACCAGTAAAAAATAAGAACAAAAAAAATGAAAATGTCAGTGCCAGAATATAACTTTTATAATGGATAAAGCAAGTATAGTTCAATGTGGCTTATTTCTTGGGACATGTGGACTTTTTAACACTAAACTAAAATTAGGAAAACTTATGAAGCCCCTCAGCAGGTGGCACCAGCCAATACCACAGACTTTCCTCGGGGGTGGCTATTATTTTTTGCTATGTGGCCAAGAACAATCAAGAAGATATCCTCTCCGTGGAATATAAATATCCCTCCACAACACATAGTATAATTTATCTTTTAATACGTAGTTAAGTTTCTATTTGTAATGCATACAAAACATCAGAACAGATGAGAAAGAAATAAAAAGATAAAGTCTCTTTCCCATTTCCCCCCACTCTCTTTTCATTGCACACTCCAGAGGCAACCGCTTTTAAACAACTTCTATTTTTACTTTCTTTGGTTGTTATCATTATAATTTTAAATGACATACTTCTATTTCCACTTCTAAAATTACCAACTTTAAACAATATTTATTGATTCTCTTTCAAAAAGATGAGGAGCTTAGCACACTTAACTAGCTCCTGCCTTTTCTTTCCCCCTGTCTTCTAATGTTTATCAACTATTTTGTTTTATTTCTTCTGTGAGAGGGAAGCTAGTTAAAAGTAGACTCCAGGACAGGCGTGGTGGTTCGTGCCTATAATCCCAGCACTTTGTGAGGCTGACGCAGGTGGATCACTTGATGTCAGGAGTTCAAGACCAGTGTGGCCAACATGGTGAAACACTGTCTCTACTAAAAATACAAAAATTAGCTGGACATCATCGTGCATACCTATAATCCCAGCTACTTAGGAGGCTGGGACACAGGAATCACTTGAACCCAGTAGGTGGAGGTTGCAGTGAGCTGAGATCATACCACTACACTTCAGCCTGGTTGACAGAGTGAGACGCTATCTCAAAAAAAAAAAAAAAATGTAGGCTAGGCCCAGTGGCTCTTGCCTGTAATCCCAGCACTTCTGGAGGCCAAGGTGGGAGAATCACTTGAGGCCAGGAGTTTGAGACCAGTCTGGACAACATGATGAGACCCCATCCCTACAAAAAGTATAAAAATTAGCCTTGTGTGGTGGCCTGTGCCTGTAGCCCCAGCTGCTTGGGAGGCTAAGGTGAAAGGGTCTCTTGAGCCCAGGAGGTAGAAGCTGCAGTGAGCTGTGTTCATGCCACTGCATTCCAGCCTGTGGGACAGAGTAAGGCCCTGTGAAAGAAAAGGAAGGGGAAGGAAAGGAAAGAAGGGAGGAAGGGAGGGAGGGAGGAAGGAAGGAATGAAGGAAGGAAGGAAGGAGGGAGGGAGGGGGAGAAGGGAAAGAAAGAAGAGAAAAGAAAGAATGAAAAAAAGAAAAAAAATGTAATTGTTTGTCACTAAAATTTTATCCTGTAAAGCAGGGATCCTCAAACCCTGGGCCACAGACTGGTATTGGTCCATGGCCTGTTAGGAACAGGCCACACAGCGGAAGGTGATCGGCAGGCTAGGGAACGTTATCCCCTGATCCCCTCCTCCTGTCAGGTCAGCAGAGTCTCACAGGAGCACGACCCTGTTGTGAACTGCACGTGTGAGGTATCTAGGTTGTACACTCCTTATGAGAATCTAGTGCCTGATGGTCTGAGGTAGAACAATTTCATCCGAAATTCATCTCCCCCGACATCTGTGGAAAAATTGTCTCCCATGAAATTGATCCCTGGGGCCAAAAAGGTTGGGGACCACTGCTCTAAAAAATACTCTCCCAAGTGTCAAGATGTAAAATACAAGAATGTATTTAACAATGTATTTGTTAAATACATTCCCTTAATTTCTTCTAGGTTTCCTTATTATTTATTTTTTGTCATATTCATTTCCTGTATCTCTTGGATTGGGAAGCAATACAGTGCTGCTGTTCAGCTTATAGACTGTGTGTGTGTGACATTTTGCAAGTTGCTTGGACTTGCTATGCCTTACTTTTCTCATAATTAGATAAGGATAACAATCGATCTTCCCCACAGTATTATTATGAGTAAGAAGTAAAATAATACACACATAGCACGTAGAAAAGTGTCCAGTACACCATATTATTTTGCTTGCTTTTTTTTCCTTTTTTAATTTTACTAGAGTAGCTTCATTCAGTTATTCACACAGAATGTCAGGGCACTAAATGTTCTGTGTATATACAAAGTAAATTTTTATGTTTTTCTCTTCTTATCATAATTGAGTGCTTACAAGATTCTGAATTCAAAGATGAAGTGTGGAGTTCTGGAGTTCTGTTTCCCATAATGATAGACTAGCTTGTTGCATACCAACACTCCAACCAGGAACATCTAGAGAAGGCAGAAAAATATCCATGTAGGTACTGGAGAGCTACTAAGGCAGCCAGGACTAGAAGGTCCCAGAACCTAGAAAGAAGGTGAATAAGTACACTGAGATGAACCTAAAATTTTGAATTTTTTTTTTACTCGAGATATTTGCTGTTCCTTTTTGTTGAGATTTTGACTTCCTTGTAGATTGTGGATATTTTTCCCTGTCCAATGTGTAGTTTGCAAATATTTTCTCCCATTCTGTAAGTTGTCTTTTCTTTTGCGGTTTAGAAGCTTTTTTGTTTAATTAAGTCCCATTTGTCTATTTTTGTTTTGTTGCTTGAGCTTTTGAGGCCTTGGTCATGAATTCTTTGCCTAAACCAGTGTTCGGAAGAGTCTTCCCTAGGTTTTCTTCTAGTATTTTTTATAGTTTTGGGTTTTACATTTAAGTCTTTAATCCATCTTTCATTGATTTTTATATATGATGAGAGATAGGGGTCCAGTTTTATTCTTTTGTGTATATATGGCAATCCAACTTTCCAAACACCATTTATTTAAAAGGATGTCCTTTAGCCAGTGTAACCTTATTAAAAAGTGGGCAAAGGATATGAATAGACATTTTTTCAAAAGAAGACATACAGATGGCCAACAAGCATGAAAATTGCTCAACATCAGTAATCATGAGAGAATGCAAATTAAAACCACAATGAGATATTATCCTACACCAGCCAGAATGGCTATTATTAAAAAGACACACACACACACACACAAAAAAAAACATGTTGGCAAAGATGCAGAGAAAAGGGAATAAGGGAATGCTTATACACTGTTGGAAGGAGTGTAAATTAGTAAATTAGTACAGCCTCTATGAAGAAACAGTATGGAGATTTCTTAAATAACTAAAAATAAAACAACCATTCAATTCATTCAATTCAGCACTTCCACTACTGGGTATCTACCTAAAAGAAAATAAATCATCATATAAAAGATACCTGCATTTTTATGTTTATTGCAGCACTAGTCACAATTGAAAAGATAAGGAATCAACCTCAGTGTCCATCAATAGATGATTGGGTAAAGAAAATGTGAGATACACTCATACACACATACACACATATACACATACACACACACACAATAGAATAATATTCAACCATAAAAAAGAATGAAATCATGCTTTCTGTAGTAACATGGATGGAACTGGAAGCCATTATCTTAGGTAAAACAACTTAGACACAGAAAAACAAATATTGTATGTTCTTGTTCATCAGTGGGAGCTAAATAATGTGCATGCATGGACATAAAGTATGGAATGATAGACACTGGAGACACAGAAGGACTGGGGAATGGGAGAGGGTGGATGATGAGAAATTATGTAATAAGGACAATGTATATTATTCAGGTGATAGATACGCTAAGAGCCCAGACTTCATCTTCATACATGCAAAATAGTCATGTAACCAAATCGCACTTGTACCCCTTAAATTTATACCAAAAAATGGTATTTGTTGTTCTTGGCATGGGTGAAGAGCCTAAAAAGTTGAGCAGAAAGCAGCAGCTAATTGAGCAGAGCATTTTGGAATCTCATGGTACCAGAGGAGAAAAAAGTTGGATTCATGCTCTACCAAAGAGACAAAGGCCTGGTAAAGCCCCCTTCTTCCTATTAGAACCCTCAAGGCATATATACCAGAAGCAAAGGCAAACTCAAAATGGATTGGCCCTCATAAAAACTGGAATTGAGCTTAGAATCAGTTCAACCCCAGGCTGGATTATAATAATCTGTACCTACTCTAAATGCCTGCCAGCGAGCAAATCTACTTCCTCACTGGAGGAAGATAAATCAAATTTTGAAAGATCTTTATATATTTTTCATTCATAATGTCTAATGTTAAATAAAAAGTCATGAAGTATGTCACAAAACAGGACCAAATGACCCAAACCAAGAGAAAATACAGACAATAGAATCCAGTCAAGTGCTCCATTTATTATTTGACATCTATTTTAAAATGACTGTGATTACTATAATCAAAGTAATACATGTCAAGAGTAAGAACTTCACCGGGGGAACTAGGATATATACAATCACCTAATGAAAATGGAAAACCATGAATTTAATATACAGGTTTAGTATCAGATTGCCAGATCAGAAGAGAGTTATTTGTAAGTAAGAAAGATAAGTTACTATCAAATATCCACACTCTGCACACAGAGAAAAAAAGATGTAAGTTACATAAAACTCCATAAAAGCTACTTGGGTCATGGTGAAAACATCTGACATATCGTACAATGAAGTCCCAGAAGAGGCAAAGAAATTATGCAGGAAACAACATTTGAAGAGATAGTGGTCAAGAATTATTCCAAACTCATGGAACCCATCAAGATGCATAATTCAAAAATAATTGCAAACCCTAAACAGATCAATAAGCCAACAAACACACAAAAATGCAGGCACACAATAGTAAAACTACTGAAAACAGAAGACAGAAGGAAATCTTAAAGGCAGCCCAAAAAATACATTTTACTTTCAAATGAGCAATGGTAAGACAGTAAGACAAACCACCAACTTATCAAAAAGAGTGATACAAACTTATCAAAAAGAGTGACACAAAGCACAAAAGAAAATGTATGAAAACCTGAAATTCTATATCCAGACAAATAAACTTCAAAAATGAAGACAAAATAAGGACATTTAGTAATATAAAGAAAATGTCTATTTACAGTTCCATGCTAAAAGAAATAATCAGAATACAAAAGGTCAGATTATTGATTTAAACCCAAATGTATAAGAAATTAGTTAAATCTGGACTCTGAGGTTCCCTTTTCAACTTGCAAAATATGTGCATGTAGCATGAGTGAGAAATTAACCTTTGTCGTTTTAAGCCTGTGATTTAAGAGGAGTTTTTGAATCAAGTAGCTAGCCTGTACTGACTTACAAACATCGGTGCATGTTTTTTCCCCCCTCATTGGATCACTTTTTTTTCCTACTGTTTGTAAGTTATACTCTATGCCTATGCTTTCAGTGATTACTCTCGTGTCTTAACTTGCTTATTAACAAAGTTTCAAACTTTAAATTCTCAAACTTTAAAGTACATTCAGATAATCTGGGGATCTTGTTATAAAGCAGATTCTGATTCAGCAGATCTGGGGTGGAGTCTGAGAATCTGGATTTCTAATAAGCTCCTGAGTGATGTCAAAGCTTCTGGAACACACTTAGAGTAGCAAGGCATAAATTACTTATATTGTCTTATCCTGTCTTCCAACTAATATCTAGCTATTGTCCCACCTTTCAGCTGTATTTCCCCGCAAATTAAACATGATTACTTTGACATAGTCAGTATTTGTTTGGATTAACTCACTGTTCACAATTTCTTTGCTCACTACTCTTTCCTGCTTCTTCTTTCTTTTAGAATTTCCTTTAGTGTAGACATATTGGTGGTATACTTCATGTTTTATAATGCAGAAAAATGTTTTAATTTTATTCTCATTCTTGAAAAAATAATTGCATTGGGCATAACATTCAGGGCATTGCATTGTCTTCACATGTCCATTTATACTAATGTGAAATGAGTCATCTGTTTAATTGATATTTATGTGATCTGCTTGTGCTATTTACTGGCTTTAAGGGCGATTTTTCTTTGATGCTCATGGCTTCTCTATAATATATCTTTGTGTGAAGTTCATTTCATATTTATTCTTTTTTGAATTAATTGGGCTTCTTGGATCTGAGAACTGGTATCCTTCATGGGTCTGGATAATTGTCAAACATAATGTCATTAAATATTGGCTCATTTTCATTCTATTGTCTACTTCTAAAACTATAACTAAATAATTGTTGGCTTTCCCCACCCTCTGCTCTGGCTCTTAATTTCTTTTTCATGTTTTCTATCTCTGTCTTTCTGGGTCACATTTTTCATATTATCTTTTAAATCTATTTTCTAGGCCACTCAATGCTGTCTACTTTAATCTTCTATTTAACTTCTCCAGTATGCTTTTAATTTTAACTATTATACCTCTTCATTTCTAATATTTTATTTGCTTCTTCAAAAATATCCCTACAATTTAAAAATTACATTTATTTTTTGTTTATATTTTTTTTTTTTGCTGCTTTATTTCTTCAAAGTAAATAAAGTTGTATATTCCATGGTCATGACAATATCTGATATATTCAGTAACCTGACTCTCCTGCATTTCATTCAAGGTGCCTTTTTCTGTGTGTTTTTCTGTTTTCCAGTGAGTTGATCGTTTTCCTTGGAACTTTATCTGTGGGAATTCTTTGAAACCTGGGTTGAATTAGTATTCCTCTAGAAATGATTTGTGTTTGCTTCTGCCAGTTTCCTGGGGGGGCACTGCTGGCCTAGGACCACTTTAAATTAAATTGTCCATTTGAGATTTTTCAGACCTCACAGGTGGCATAAATTTGGATGGCAAACCTGTGAAGGGTCTGTGGTGGTTATAAAATCTCAGAATGGATTTTTTCCCCTCCACTAGTGCCAATGCAGACTGTAAAGTTTCCCTGCTCTTCTATTCTTGGCGGTGAGTTTATTTCTCATTCAACCTTCTACAAAGAGTATAGGCCAGTGGGATTCCAACTTCGTGCATGGGTCTCCTGTTAGACTCCCCACCTGGGGCAAGCCTGGCCATTTTGTCCTGTCCCCTGAATGCTATGCAGTTTTTATGATGCAAAACTCTTGTGTCTTGGATATTGGAACACATTTGTCTTCCTTATTCCTTTCCTTCAGATGCCTAGTTGCTGTGGTCTGAAGGTTTATGTTTCCTCCAGATTTGTGTGTTGAAATCCCCAAACTGATGGTTTGGTATAAGGAGATGGAGCCTTTTGGGGGTGATTAGGTCATAATGGTGGAGTCCTAATGAATGGGGTTAGTGCCTTTGGAAAGAAACCCCAGAGAGATGCCTCACTCCTTCTTCCATGTGAGATTGTAGTGAAAAGATGGCCATCTAGGAAGAAGGGCTTCACCAGACACCAAATTGACCAGACCCCTTTATCTCAGGCTTCCATCCTCTACAACAGTGAGAAATACAATTCTGTTGTTTACATGTCATTCAGTATATGGTATTTTGTTACAGAGGTTCAAACAGATTAAGATGCTTTGGAGACCCAAGGAGGCATGTGAGGAAGGTCTATTGTATGGTGAGAACACTTAGATACCTCCTACCCATTCCCCGTCACCCCACACTGCTTTACATTTCTGCTCTAAGATTTTCATGGGAACATTACAAGGTGATGAAATCCATTTCAGTCTGTTCTCAACTAAATTGAATTTCTCAGGAAAATAGGGGCAGTGTCTTAAATATAATCTGTTTTGCCAGCACCACCCTGCACAGTTCATAGCTTGTTCTTCCCACATAGTAGCTTCTTATTACATGTCCAAAAGGACATTTAAAATGATTAACATTTATGCTAACATTTTACTCATCTGTCTGTTAAAATGTGGAAATAAACAGAAATATTGAATTTATCTAACAACTGGTTAGTGCTAGCTTGATCATTTCTGTATTTGGGTACCTACAAACTCTCTGCAGAGAAATCAAATTCAGTTTCACGACTATGTTTCAGAATGTTATACGCCCCAGAATTAAACTTCCCTCTGATTTTCTGTCCTCAGCCATCCACCCAAACCGTAGATGGAATCAAAACTAGATAATCAAGTGGAAGAGGTTGACAATGTGTGTTCTGAGAATGTTCCCAGAGCATTCCCTGTAGTTGAGATCCACCGATATCGTTCATACCCTCATCATGCTGGGAGGGTGGTGGAGGCCCTCCTCAGGGCAGAAGTTGAAGCCCAGAAAAAGGGTTGTGGTCAGTTCCAGCACAATTCTTTATCATGCTGAGGTCAGGCCAGTCAGGTCCTCCATAAGTCATGGGTTAGGCATGTGCTTTGGACCCAGGCCGCCCTCCAGCTGTCTCTGGAAGCCCGCTGGCTGGGCCCTCTGTCACTTTTCTCCAGCAGGCAGTCCACCAGGCCCCTCCTGCACTGCTCATTCTTCTGCAGCTTGATGTCAGGTCCCGATGGATGGCTTGAACCCTGTGTTGACCCACCATATATCCTGAACTTCTCCCCCTTCCTCTATCCTGACAACGTTTTACCACCACCAAATTTCTCAGGGTGAGCGCCAAAATAATTCTAGATGTAAAGAAACAACATTTTGGAATCGCTGTAGATTTATCTCTGGTGATACTTAAAATTCATGTTATTTCAGAATAAAGGGAGGAAATGGACACTCAGGGGCTGCTTCCACAGTGTTTCTTTTTATTGGCCGTCATCTCCAAAATCTCTGATTTATTGAGAGTCCCTCTACTCATCTATTTCATATCCTTAGGGATGGTGCTGTTCTCTTCTTTCCAGCCTTCCTGGGAGATGATTTTTTCCCCCTACTTTTTATTTCTTGTTAAATCTGGGAAGCTTTTCTTCACTCATTCCAACCCACATTCTTTTCTTCCCGTTCTTTGTTGCTGCATGCTAGTAAAATGGGAAAAGTGTTTCTTCTACCCAGTGAAATGTTCCAATGGCTTAGAAGACAGACCCCAGTATGGAAATCAATTTTTGGGCAGTTTATTTTCAAGACCCTGGGTCTGTTTGTCACACCACCCGTCCCTTTTTTAAAGAATTCAGCATGATTAAATGGAGTTAGCTAGCCTGGGCTTGGGAGCCCATAATCTAGATTCTATTCCTTGCTCTGTCATTAAATCAACTGTGTGGTTTACGTCAGAATATTTATTTATTTGGTTAGTTAGTTTTCTTATCTGTAAAGTGCGTAAATTAGTACCTAACTTGTGTGGAGGTTTTGAGCATTAGAGATGTTATTGAATTTAGACCAGTGCTTTGCAAATAGAAAGGACCCAATAAATGTTAACAATTATTTTTATTGTTTATTCATATATTCACTCAAAAAACATTAACTGTGTGATTGAAATTGTGGCAATGGTGATACCTCATGATTACAGTAACTTGGAGGTGCCCCAGGGCCCTGCCTGAAGCACTCATTGCTCTGAAAGGAGGGTGATTTTCTACTAACGGAGTCAAATGCCTTGAAGTTCTGAGCCAAATGACCATGAAGCTTCTCTTGTTTGAAACACCACGACCCCCCAACCCTCAGACCTAGTAAGGAATTCCTATGTCGTTAGTCCCCCTCATGTATTGCTTCTGAGGCTCTTAGGCCAGTGTGTCTGGGAAAGTTTCAGGCTGGAGGCATCAAGGAGTATTAATGTGCAGATGTAGGATCTGTCAAGAATACGAGCTGTGGTGCAACAAAAACCACCTGCGTGGCTTGTGATGTTTTGAAACAGAGTGCCGGAAAGAAGGGGCCCAGGGCCAAGAAAGGAAAACGGAGCTGTGGATTTGTGTGCAGCTCAGAGCAAAGCTCAAGAGCAGGAGGCAGAGGAAACTGCAGTGGTACTGCCACTGCCCCCACCCCGCCCCCCGCTGATGTTGGTGTTGCATTTGTATGACTGATGGGCAGTGCGTACACAGGACAGAATGGGAAAGTTCAGTGTCACCTTTGAAACTCAGAGGATGAGTTATCTCAAGGAGTGACTCCCCCATACCACTTACATCAGAACATAATAAAAAGTTTCCAAACAGTAACACAAAGCCATCCATGACTCGCCAGGACCTAAGCTGCGTGTCCTTCAGACCTTGGGAACAGTAAATCTGGAAGGCAAGCAGTTAGCCTCCCAATTAGAGAACACTAGTAACGGTCATCTCCCACTACTCTTCTGAGCTTGCCAAAATCACAACAAGGATGCTGCCACAGGTTTGGGAGTGGAGCCACTGAAAACAGGTAGCCTAGTGCCCACCAGTGGCTCCGCTTCCATGGGCTGGAAAACGCGCGGCAGACTGATTGGCTGGGCTGTCCTATTTCCCTCACTGAGAGAGAGCCTTTGCCAAAGCAGGCCTCATGGCTTTACTGATTGCTTTTCAGAGCCATGAGTTAAAACATGGTTTTTCTGTTCCTAATTTATGCCACGAGAGCCTGGACTGTGACTTAATTGGGAGCTCCGTGATGGTGGAAAAGCAGCTACTGAGGTCCGCAGTGCTGGCAGAATCCTGGAGCCAGCAACTGCAGTTCAAAGGGCTGCAAAAACATGGTTTGCTGAATGAAGGGTGACCCTGCAAAATAGTTTCCCACCAAGTGACACAGGAATACGTCCAGCAATGTCAGGAGCAGGGAGATATTGTGGACATTATCCAGACCAGCTTTCCCACCTACAGTGCTAACGTCCATTCTCCCAACACTCCAGCATTTCCTTCACTTCTCCCCTAACCTGCATGAGGCTCTCCAGTGCCCTCAGCTTTCTGTCCACTGCAAGGGCAGTCCCGTCTGATTTCCTGCACTGGTTGATGAAAACCCATATGGGCAGGAGAGAAGGAGCAGGGTGGGGAGTGTAGACAGCACCTGACGAGAAGGGAGAACTCCACACCTGTGACTGGGGTGAAGAGTTGAAGACAGCACAAACTGTAGCATTTAGCCAGGATGTAAGTACATTGATGGAGAGATGCATTACAAACTTTTTTTTTTTTTTTTGTCTGACGTGAACAATTAGCAACACAGCAGTCTTGAGAAAATGCAGAATTGTACTGTGAAGAAAATTTATCTGTTTGCTTAAGTGGAATATTTGCTTTTGCTAAGAGAGAGATAAACCTGTTTTCTCCCTTGGATATGCTAATTTTAAATGATATTGATTATATTATTTCATTTGTGTCTCACAACAGTTCTGTGGAGTAAGCATGTAAGATTATATCATGTTCATATTTCAAAGGAGTGAATTTTAATGTTCAAACCCATGTACATCAGATTAGAAGAACTGGATTCTGACCCCCTTTTTCTGACTTCAAACCTTGTGTTCTTTTCATTTGAACTCATATTTATTTTTATTTACTTAGATGCCTACACCCCAGGTGTTCCTAAAATAAAACATCATAAATGCTTATTTTAGACACAGGAATATTGTGTATGGTTGCATGTATGCATATGTTTATTTTTCTTTTTTTAGGGCACATTTAACATTACTTGGTTGCACTCAAGCTATATAAAAGGAGGAGAACTTCTAGCTTCCCTCTTGAGTAAAGAGATATTAAATATATTTGAAAATAATCTACTTGAAAGGAAATAAAAGCATAAAGAACATCTGATTTCTAAGCAATATTTCTTCAAGATATGCTTTCATTATTTTAGGAGAAGGAGAATAACAAGCTAAAGTAAGAATGATCTCAAATTATTGTAATCTGTTCTTGAGAGCTGTGTGCTGTGGAATGACTACTGGATTAAGAGATATGTTTTTGATTGGCTCTAACTAGCTGTGTGGCCAAAACAAACTGGCCAAATATTTGTCTGTCTCAAGGGTTCAGTTTCCTCACCTTCAAAATGAAGAGATGGACTTAAAGATTGTTAATGAATTGCTGTGAACCTCTCTGAGATTCCTAAACCAAGAAAGTACTTAAAATACTGACTTGCAGCTTCAGTTCAATAGGCGTTTATTGAGAACCTACTTCCTCTGCATGTTTCAGGCAGCATGTTACACTCTGGAGTTGCAGGGATAAAAACCTATCTCTTTCTCTGGTTGAGGGGATTGAATTTTAACCCACCATCTGTGTTTCTGTGCTGTTTACCTGTGTTAGGATAGCCTAGGTTATACCCAGTAACAACACCCAAATCTTGACAGCCTTTCACAAGAAAGTTTGTGTTGACTCCACACAGTTCACAAAAGATCCAGATGAATCTACAGAACCTATCTTCCATGTGGCAGTTCCATGATTCTGAGGATTTCCGTCTACGTTCTGAATAGGAGACTTCCACACTTGCAGAAACAGGGAAAGCTTGATATTTCATGTTTTCTCTTCTGAACTTTGTTCTGGAAGCAACATATGTCAATTCTCACAGTCCCTTGGCCACTGTCACATGATTCCACTTAATTGGAAAGATATCTTGGAAATGAAGTCTATCTTCTATCCAGAAATAAGAAGACAAATTGAAATTTGTGACCACTAGTAAGGCCTACCACACTGTTTCTATATGAGAGTCACAGGGAGAGGCTGTAGGCAACCACAAACAGTAGCAGAGTAAGAACCAAAAGAAGAACACACAGTTGGAATTGGAACAGTTTATGAATTCATGTGGGCTGAGATGGTCAGGGAGGCAAAGCTAAGCTGGACTTTGAAACATGAGGAGAGGTTGGAAAGAGAAAGGGGAGTTTCAGATAGGACAAGACACAGAGGTTGGTTTCAGAGAAAAGAACAAATCAGGTGAGTAATATTCAGGTCCACTCAGATTAATGACTCAGCACTGACTGCATTTTTTACTAGTGCTAAATTATGCAAAAGAAATCAAGAAATGAAAATAGGTCAGGAGACAGCAAAAATCACATGTGGAGATGTATCCATACAAGACTTCAGTGAACATGGATTGCCTGGGAAAGCTCTGATGAACCATCTTTAGGGCATTGATAGCTTCCTTTTTTTTTTTTTTTTTGAGATAGGGTTTTTCTCTGTGACTTAGGCTGGCATGCAGTGGCATGCGATCACTAAACTCACTGCAGCTTCAAATACCTGGTCTCAAGGAATCCTCCCACCTCAGCTTCTCAAAGTGTGCTGGAATTACAGGCATTATGCACTGTGCCTGGCCTATTGATGCCTTCTTGAAGGGTGTTTCCAGTAAGCCATAAGGATGCCAAGTATGCCAGTCAACCTATTTGGCCAACTCTTAATCTGTTTTTTGTTTTTTTTTTTAATTTTGAGTCAGGGTTATTGGAGTATAATTTACATTCAATAAAATTTACCCCTTTTGTAAGTAAAGGCCTGTGGTTTTTAATAAAATGCATGCAATCATGTGACCACCAGATTGTTGAAGATAGTGACTATTTCTATCACTTAAAAAAGTTCCCTTACCCTTCTTTGCAGTTAATACACTTTTTTCACACCCAGCCTTGGCTACCACTGTTCTATATCCTTATATTTTGCCTCTTCTACAATCTCATATAAAGGGAGTCATACAGTATGCAGATTTTTGAATGTGGCTTCTTTCATTTGGAATAATGCATTTCTGGTTCATCCGTATTGTCACATGCATCAGTAATTCACTTCATTTTATTGCTGAATACTATTCCATTGAATGGATGTTCCAATGTGTTTATCCATTCACCAGATGAAAGACATTTGGGTTGTTTCCAGCTTTTGGCAATTATGAATAAAGCTGCAATAAACTTTTCCATCCAGATTTTTATGTGAGCATATATTTTCATTTCTCTTGGGTAAATACCTAGGAGTGGGATTGCTAGGTCAAATGGCAAGTGTATGTTTAACTTTCTTATTGCCAGACTGAATTCCAGAGTGATACAGCTTTCCTTTTAATTCCAGCTGCTGCTTGCTCTCATGATGCACTGAGGAAGTTTTTAAAGGTAGTGGTATCTAATCCTCGTATATTCACAAATTTCACAATTTACCGAGCACCTTCTATGCATTGTTTCATGTGATTCTTGTAGCATCAGAATGGGAATGATGCCAGATTCAGAGTCAAATGACCTGGAGTAGGTTATTCCAACCTTATATAAATACTTTAACTTTTCAGGGCCTAAATTTCTTTATTTGAATAAAGGAAATGATACTCATAAGGCCATTATGGGAAACATTCTGATCAAAAACTTAAATTGTAGTGCCAGTCTTGTGTTTCACTTCTAACTCTGCCATTTACTGTCTGTTATGTCAGGCAAGTTGTTTACTGTATCTGAGCGTCATATAAAATGAGAATGACAATAATTATTTACTGAATTATCATAACAATTCAATGAAATATGAGTTAAGCACTTAAAAGAGTAACCCCTGTGGGATAAATGCTTCATAAATAACTGCTATTGTTATTATTGACAGTATTATTGCTGTAGAGATGGCATGCCTGAGAGCATCCTGCAGATTGAAAAGTACTATATGAAAGCAAACCAGCCAGGCGCAGTGGCTCCCACCTGTAATCCCAGCACTTTGGGAGGTCGAGGTAGGCAGACCCCCTGAGATCAGGGGTTTGAGACCAGCCTCACCTACATGGTGAAACCCCATCTCTACTAAACATACAAAAATTAGCCGGGTGTGGTGGCACATACCTGTAATCCCAGCTACTCAGGAGGCTGAAGCAAGAGAATCACTTGGACTTGGGAGGCAGAGGTTGCAGTGAACCAGGGTCACACCACTGCACTTCAGCCTAGGCGACAAAGTGAGACTTCGTGTCAAAGAAAAAAATAAAATAAAATAAAATAAAGAAAAATCATCTGGCACATTAGGATTCAGTATATACAGTATTAGTGACACTGTCAGTCATGATACTTCTAAATATACTTGAACTCTATTTCCAGAACTCTATCTGGCTCATAGTATCACCTCTTTAGAATCTTTCAAGGGGTGGCTGAGAACGGTGGTATGTGCTTATAGTCCCAGCTACTTGGGAGGCTGACTAGGAAGATGACTGAAGCCTAACAGTCTTGACAACATAGCAAAACCCTGTCTCAAAACAAACAAACAAACAAACAAACGCGCGCACACACGCACACACAAAGAAAAAAAAAAAAACAAGGTTGGTGGGGGGTGTGTGAAACTTTTAAAATAATTTCTCCTGTGAATTGAGCCTGCAAAGCTATAATACCATGCCCTTGTTTTTCATCATTCTTTACTCTCTGACATCACATTCATTAAGATAGAATATCATGGCCATGAAGGAAGAGAACTCAGCATTAAGGTCATAACTCATCTAAAAACACGTTGTCTAGGAATCACCTGGGCTAAGGCATTTGGTGGGAGGGAGCATTATTGGAGCCCTTTTCTTCAGGATGATTGTCCTGCTCATGATGTCACCAAGACCGTACTTGGAATGTATCATTATAGTTATCAAGGCCAGTTCTCTAACCTGGAAGACTCTTAGGGGGTTGAGTTGAGGTATATGGATTTTTTTCTTATGTGCTTGTTAAAAGTGTCTCTAAATGTGCACACACATTCAGCGCTGAAGGATGATTTGGACTTGCCAGCCTGTTGCTGCCTGACTAATTAAACTAACTGGGCACATGTTGTTCACATCATTAGATGAAACTTGGTCGCACATCTTCTATGGATTTGTTTATTTTTACATTTTATTTTGAAGTAACTTCAACCTAGCAGAAAATTTGCAAAAATATTGCTGAAAACTTCTGTATATAATTTACCAAGATTCATCAGTTTTTAACATTTCACCATATTTGCTTTATTACAACCTTTTAATACCTGTGTGTACATGTGTGCACACTCATGCATGTGCATATTTTGTAATTTTTCTGAACTGTTTGAGAATAGTTTACATATATCATACTCCTTTACCTTTTAAGATCTTCATATGTATTTTCTTAAAGTTACAAACTTATGTAACCACTGTACAATTACCAACTTTAAGAAATGTAACAATAATACATTTTTTATTGCATCTGCATTGCATATTCCATTTTGTCAATTGCACCAATCATGCCCTTAATATCCTTTTTCCCTCCATTACTATATTTCTGTCATCCTTCTTCCACAGTGAGAGTCTTGGCTCCCAATGACATCAACACATTTACTCAATTCTACAATAGAAAAATTAGTTTTAGAATTGGTGAACCCAAATGACTATATATTAAAAACATACTTGGGAGTTTGAGATTTGGTTTATTTCAATTTCCTAGACTGAAGTAATATATTAATAATATTGTGTTCTATAGTTGCTTGCATCCATTTAATTTTTTCTTCAATATGATTATTTTCTTTTTCTTTTTTAAAAATTTTACCTTTACTTCTGGGATACAAGTACAGAACGTGTAGGTTTGTTATACATAGGTATACATGTGCCATGGTGGTCTGCTGCACCTGTCAACCCGTCATCTAGGTTTTAAGCCCTGCATGCATTAGCTATTTGTCCTAATGCTCTCCCTCCTCTCTCACCTCACCTCTGATTTTGCAAAGAATCACACAAAAAGAGGGAGTCATTTGCTTTCAACCCGGTGTGTATTGTTCCCCTCCCTGTGTCCATGTGTTCTCATTGTTCAGCTTCCACTTATGAGTGAGAACATTATTTTCTTCATTTCAAATACAATTGGATTTGTTTCTTTTGCATTTAGTTTGAGGTTTTCCCTACCATCTTTGTTAATGTTATTTTTTGCTATATGGAATACTACTATGCTTCCCAAAGTCCAGACTACAGAATTATACATTCAGAGGAGTGTCAGTCCTTCATTCCTGCTCCTCCTCTATCTAGGTGACGAGTTTTGTTTATTTTAACCCTTCTCATGTTTGTGTTAAAAAATTAGATTTATGTGTATTTTCATATTCCCTTTCCTTTTCACCTAACTGGTGACATATATCACCTTTTCACTATTTCTTTATGAAGACTCAATATAACAATGTTGGACCCTGCCTTCTGTCTTGTTCTTGCTGTGGGTTTATAACACCTTCATATTGTGGCTTATGTAGAGAAAAGATACCTCTGAAGCTTTTTTTCTGCACTCCAAGGCTTAACATAGAATTGGCCTCTCATAACCATTTTTGGATAGATGTTTCATTGATCTGATTATTGAATGGAACAAAAGGACAGCACTGAACTATAACAGCACATACTGGACTGTGACCACTGTGACTCTGAAGTTGAAACCCTGCAGTCTTGCATGAAATACTGGGCTCCTTCTGTTATTCACTCATATAGATCTTACACAGCTGCCTCTTGGAAGTACTTGATCTTCATTCTAACATGTTTTCCAAACCTTTAAGAATTTGAAATTCCATTTTAGTAGTCCAGAATTCTCTTTCCACCTTTTATGCCTGGTCAACATTTAACCATCTAGTTAAAGGAGATTGATTTGTCTAACTTACTTGTTAGATAGCTCTCATTGAACTACTCTGGCAAACTTAGTATTTCTATAATGACACTTCAGAAACATCTCAACTATAGCCCTTTTTGGCCTGTATTGGAATCATTGGTTTACGTTTAGTACCATAGCCTCCCCCATGAGATTTTGAGTTCCCTCAGTGTCAGGACCCTTCTTTATCTCCAGTGATTAACATAGTTACTGCTTAACATTTTTTTGAATAATGTGATAAATTGATAAGACCTTTCCCTACTTTGAATCTTAGTTTATTTTATATGTCTAAAGGGTCTACTTGAGATTCTCTCTACAGTATCTATTTCAAACTCTAACAGTTTGAAATGTAGAAGATGAGATATCTCTCTATTTCATATTCTAGCATTCTATGTATATATACATATATTTATTGTTTATTATTTGTTTCTAGTTTATTATATATCTAAGTATATATATGTGTGTGTACATATATATTTCTCCTTGACTAGATTCATCACTGACAGGAAGGGGGCGCCATTTAACAGCCTGTGGAGAAAGAAAGTTTTTGTAACTTCTTTTGTAGAAAGGGATGGTTATTATTATCCTAGCTGAAATTGAAGTATATTTTATTGTCCTCTCTGAAACGTCAATTTACTTAACATTTGACATTGGAATTGATTAAAAAAAAAAAAAGCCAAGGATACCTCATCTAAGCTCCTTTGCAAATTATGCACAGCAGCGATTATTCTCCTTCTAAATTTCATGTGAGTTTACAAAAGGTAACAAAGAGTAGTTGGTAAGTCTTGATGTAACAAAAATGTATTAATATATATCATATATATGACCATGGGTGGATGTGTGTCTGCATTACAGTGTAACATGTGGAATTGGGGAGGGTTACTTTTGAGCAAAAACTGACACCAAAGTGTACTTACAATGCCTGTGTCTACCAGGATAAGCAGAAAAAGCATTTCTGTCTGTCTGTTGTATCACTAACAGACGCTTTGTATTAAGATGTCCACATTTCAAGGCCTTTAGCACCTGAAACATTTCAGAACCCAGACCATGTGGTGGTGGTCCCTTAGAATTCTATGTAATCTCTGAGGTCTAAGCAATCAGACTCAGGACCAGGCTGTCTTATTTAAAGGGGAGACATCTTGGTAAAAGCCTCTTGAAGCTGCCTGTTCCTACCTTCTGGATACCTGAGTTGCTTTGGTCTGAGTTGCCCCAATTGCCTGGGCCCAGCCCCACAAGGCACAAATAGATTTGTTATTTTAAGAGACAACAAGAAGCCACTCTCTCGTGCAGTTACATAAATAAGACCAGGGCTGGCTTGGAAAGGGTGTAAATCTCTGGCCAAAATGAGAGAAGAGGGAGTCATTTGCTTTCAACCACAGTTAACGTGCTGACTGAGTTTCCAAATAAACTTTTATCTCTTAAGACTGATTGCTAGTGATGGTTATAAAAATGAGTGTGAGAATGTAGCCAAGGAAGTGACCACACCTGTCCAGATTCTTCCCTAGCTCTGCCTTCGGTGGTGGTTTTCCTATAAACCACAAAGGGGTAGCTCTGGTTCCTAGGTGTAACTCAGCTGTCTTGTAGACAGAAAAGAGGAGTATTCCCCATCGTTCAGCTTCTCTCATACCCCCTCTTTTCTGCCAATTACAGTAGACAAAGGTGAACAGGAGAGATGAGTAAGAACACAGATCTTAACCCAGTCGTTTCTTTCTGCATTCATTGTGCTAAATCATCCTGCCTTTGCCTTCTTGTGCTGCACAGAAAAAAACCTTCAAGCAGCCAAAGGAAAATGCCTCATCTTTGAGTGAAATTCTTGTAGGTATTGCAAAAGGAGTTAGAGGGACTTTTCCCTTCTGCACATTTCTACAACATTGTGCAAGTTAAAAAACGGTTGCTTGTAAATTGTAGTCGACAGTGTTCTTAGAAAAGTAACAACTGTAGCATTGCTTTGAGGTCCTACATTCATTTAGCTTTCTGGTTTCTTCTCCCTTGATTTAGAATTTTATTTTTCCTGAAGAACTATTTTTTTATGCTGCCAATGCACACAATGTAAAAAAGCAAAAATTTGATTTTTCTCCCACAATTAAACTGTACTTTTCTATATTAGGTTAGATATTTGTGGTAAAGAGCAATAATTATGAATTATTGTTTTCTCTCACTTTTTGGAATCTACACATCTTAAAATAGTTTTAAGTACTTTTAAGGAATTTGCTTCATTTTGTTTTGGATGACGTTTATTTTCTTCCTCCCTCTGAAACAAATATATTTTTCTTTCCTTCTTTTATCCCTCCTCTTTCGTAATTCATATTACCAATGAAAGCACTTTTGAACAAACAAATGAAAATCCTGTGATAACTGAAACAGAAGCAGCCAAATATGATGTTCTGGTAAATATTTATAAATATGAAATGCAGACTTTCTTCTGATACCCTCAAATGCTGGTCACCTTAGGGCACTGAAAAGAATTATGACTCAATAAACTGCATGCTGACATGTAACTAAATAAGTAAATAACTGGACTGAAGGCCAACTGCTGCTTAACAGCTTCCCAAGTTACGTACACACTTTCAAACAAGCATGAAATGTAGGTCTCTGGACGTCGCTTAAAAGAACCACAAATAAACAGAGTGTGATCCCACACTCCTATTCCTTCCGGACAGCTAGAAAGCTTGGCTGGGAATTGGGGTGATTTTTGTTGCTCTTCTGTCCCGTGCACTGTAAACACAAACACTGCTCAGAGCACCAGGGTCATGCTGCTGCCGACAGAGTCACTGAGCCTGGAAAAGTGAGGAGGCAAAGAGCCTGTGACCTTTGGCCCATCACCTCACCTCCAGTTTTGCAAAGAATCACACTCCAGACTTGGATACTTCGATAGTAACATCTGGGCTAAGTCAGCAGAAGGGACAGAGAGCCTGATTTGCCAATTCTCAAGTGTGGCTCTCTTTTTTCACATGCAAGATATATGTTAAGCTCAAGCTCTGCAGTTTGGGGTCAAACAGATGCCAAAATAATAGAACGTTTTCACGGAATACGTTTCTATTACATTAAACACAAAGTTGAAGCTGAAAGGCTCGTTAGACGTTATCTATTGTGAATATTTATTTCTACATATAAGGAAACTGGGGTAAAGAACAGAGTTCAGAATAGAGCTCAAATGCCCTCATTCTTGGACCACTGCCATCCTTGGACATTTAACTGTCTCTATCAGTTACCTGTAGCTACATAGCAAACCATTCCAAAAGTAATGTCAAATAGCAAAGATTTATTATTTGTCACAATTCTATGTTCCCTTAGGCTCACTCAAACAACTAACATTCACCAGGCCAGTTGGCTGGAGGCTGGACTCAACTGCATGGCTGAGACGCCTGGGCTCTTTCTCTCTACTTGGTCTTTCACCCCAGACTTTTTCACAGCTTGAGGATTCATGGAAAAAGATCCAAGAGGTCAAGCCCTGGTGGGTGGGCTTTTAAAAAATACCCACTTACTATCTTTGCTGACGTCCACTGTCCAAAGCAAATAACTTAGCCCAACTCAAAATAAAGTGGAAGAGGAATGCACAAGAGTGTGGGTCAGTCAGGAGAAGCCTGACCAATTGTGAGATGGTTACTGCAACAATCTTTTGTACTACTTATGACAATCCTCCCCAAAGCGTTCTCTATAGTAATAGTATCCTGCAAGATAGTAAAAGGCCTTCCTAGCAAAAAGAATCTCCCTAGTCAAGTTTGTAAGAGTTTCTCAAAGAAGAAGTGAAAATGGCATTTGACTGAGATTTTCTTTTCCTTGTGAAATAGCTATTAACATCATGGAAAACACTTTTGAAAAGACAAGCCTCGTGCATTAGTACCTAACAGGGTATTAGTACTACTACTAATGCCTTATTAAGTAGGCAAGACCTTCGCAAAATCCCTGAAGATCTTCTGGTTTTCAGATTCATGTCTTTTCATTTTTTGCTGGATCATCTTTTTTTTTTTGAGTCTCGCTGTCTCACCCAGGCTGGAGTGTGATGGCGTAATCTCAGCTCACTGCAACTTCCACCTCCTGGGTTCAAGTGATTCTCATGCCTCAGCCTCCCAAGTAGCTGGGATTTACAGGCACCTGCCACCATGCCCAACCAATTTTTGTATTTTTATTAGAGACCGGGTTTCACCACATTGGCCAGGCTGGTCTCAAACTCCTGACCTCAAGCGACCCGTCCGCCTCGGCCTCTCAAAATGCTGGGATTACAGGTATGAGCCACCATACCCAGCTGGGATCATCCTATAAGTCATAAATTTCAGTCTACTGCAACTGGCCCTGCTGTTTATATTGTCTGTTTATGCTGTTTGTTACAAGCTATCAACGTGAACTTTCCGTCTGGCCCGGAGCAGTAGGTTGGTAACAAAGCATTGGTAGGGTGTAACTGGCATGGATAAAGGCAAGTCCCAAGAGTCTACTTCATTTTTCTGAGTCTTAGCTTTCCCTTTGCTAAAAATTGGAAAATCACAGTAGCCTTATAGATAGTTATGATGATAAAATATACAAATATATTTGGAAATATTTTGTGATCTCTAGGTATTCCACAACCATTATCCAGCTCCAGTTAAATGTTAATATATTTGTTATAATCAGGGTTCGATTGCTTTTTAAGTATAGAATAGACCTCCAAAGTGCCCAGCTAATGCCAATAATCAGTGAAATTCTGAAAATGCTAATGTGATCATGTTACTGCCATTTTAAAACCTCTCCAATGGTTTTTTACCACTAAAATTAGCTTTTAAGGGCTTGTGTGATTGATGCCTGCTCAGATCTTCAGCCTTCACAGCTCACAAGCCAACCCTGACCATCCCTTTTTCCTTGTTTGCTTCAGCAGAATAGTCTTTTGTTTTCTAAATACTGTCTGTGGCTCTGGTCATTTGTACAGACAATTTTTTTCTTCCATGCTCAGACCACTCTTTTTCCATGACAAGTAGCATCCCCCATCCCCATCCTTTCTACCTCCTCCCACTGTAAGTCCAGGTTAGGTGCTGACCTCTTCCACTGAGCATCCAGATCATCATGTTTTCCTCCATTTGGACATTAAACCAGTAGGCTCATTGCTTGATTTCTTGTCTCTATTTCAAATGCTATTGAATTAAGTAGGTATTCATTAAACACATTAAACACTTTCTGATTGAATGGATGTATGTATTATTTAATACATCCATGAAGAAATCAGATCCCTGGATAGTATTTTGTGTAGCCTTGGAATGGAAGAGTGTGGTGAAGCCTCCATGAAACCCTATGGAGTGGATTAAAGTTAATATATAATATATATATTATATAATTAATATTTATTATATATAAAAATAATGGTTTTTTTAAGAAAGGAAAGTAAAATGAATGTCTTTATAGTCAAGAAAGGTTGAGTTTTTCATGATCACCCTTTCATGGCACATCTGCTGGAGAAAAGGAACTTCTTTCTGTAAAACTCAAGATTGAATCCTGCATATAGTGGGATGGTGGTGAGTGAGGGGGAGTTAAGAGATAGAAGCCAGTTGGAGAATTGTTTGGTTGGTTGTGGGAAATCCAACTTCAGGCTATGAAATTCGGCCAGCCTAACCCTTGCTGTGAAATGAGATGTGATTCTGAGAGGGAATCTAGATTTAGACAAGGATAGTTACTCTATAATCAGGATTGCGTATGAGTGTGTTGTGTGTGTGTGCATATGTGATGAGCATGGGGCAGGTTTCAGGTAGATCTGTGGTACAAAAGTGTACATGTTTAGTTTGTCCAGAAACAGAAGAAGTCATGTACAGAAATAGGCATATTCAGTCAATTAAATTTCATTGATTAGCATAAATCATCTGTTTTCTTTGATAAAAGAAAATATTTTTGATTAGATATTAGCACAGCTCTTTGCTATTATTATTTTAAAACGTTTTCACTTCCTCCTGCTTCTCTCTGTGTGTGTGTGTGCGTGCGCACACACGCGTGTATGTGTATTAGAGGTTTTCTGGAAGTAAATATTCAGAAAAGTTTTAAAATTGTAAAAATGACAGAAAACCTCCTAATGGTATGGTTGCTAAAATTAGGATCATTTTAATTTAATTTTATTTTAAGTTCCGGGATACCTGTGCAGGATACGCAGGTTTGTTACATAGGTAAACATGTCCCATAGTGGTTTGTTGCACCCATTGGCCCATCACCTAACTATTAAACCTTGCATGCATTAGCTATTTTTAAGTCAGGGTCATTTTTACATTAAATTTAAGTGTCCACCAATGTTTTTAAAGTTTTTTGTCCACTGAATTTTACATTAGAACATGCTGCTTTGCATATGCCTAAAAAATTTTATGAGACATTAAAGTTCATATTAGAAAACATATGGATCAATAGTGACTATCTTAGTCTGATCCTGCTGCTAAAACAAATATCTTCGATTGGGCAATTTATAAACAACAGAAATTTATTTCTCACAGTTCTGGAGACTGCAGAGTCCAAGATCAAGACACTGGCAGATGTGGTGTCTGGGGAAGGTTCACTCTTTGCTTCATAAATGGCAGCTCTTGCTGCATTCTCCACATGGCAGACGAGGAAAGAAAGAACAAACAGATTTTCTTATGTCCTCTTACAAGTGCACTAATTCCACTCACGAGGGCCCAGCCTTCATGACCTAATCACCTCCTAAAGGCCCTGTCTCTTAATATTATGGCATTGGGGATTCAGTAGCAACATGAATTTTGGAGGAATACAAACATTCAAAACATAGCAGTGATGTTTAACACATTAAACATCCAGTGAAGTTTGTGTCTCTGTTTTCAACCTTCATGTTCAATCATCACAGTACTACATCCCTATAGAAAGGAGCTTCCTTGAGTAAAGACAGAAAGCTGTGCTGCACCATTTCCATATGGCAAGGGGAGACAATGAGGTCCTATCGTGGAAAAGGATCTATGGAAACGCTGGGGAAGGGATGGAGCTTGATTTTGAACACTGGTTTTTTTAGGCTTGAGCAGTTTGATATGAACACATATCATGTGAACACATTTTTGGAAGAGGTGGTTTCCAAAGTGCCTACTCAGGGGACTTTGTCTAGCCTGATATACAGAGTCCTCCAGAATCTGGCACCACCAGCGCTGACCTCACCTGAGAGACAGCACAGCAGGGTGGTTAGGAGTTTGGTCTCTGGTACATGGAAGAGGTCTTTTTGGATCTCAAGTTTGTTATTTATTAGTGTAGCAACATGGGCAATGTACTTAATTTCTCTTGCCCCACATTTCTTCATCTTTAAAAATCTGTATAATAGGGCCAGTCACAGTGGATCACACCTGTGCTCCTAGCGATTTGGGAGGTGGGTTGGTCACCTGAGGTTAGGCATTTGAGACCAGCCTGGCAAACATGGTGAAATGCTGTCTCTACTATAATCTATATATCTATATATGTATACCTGTATCTATACAGCTACTCAGGAGTCTGAGAACCACTTGAACCTGCCAGGCGAAAGTTGCAGTGAGCTGAGATCATGCCATTACACTCCAGCCTGGGCAACCGGGCAAGACTTCCTGTAAAAAATATGTGTACAATAGCAATAATTATTGTTTGCTGCCTTGTCATGAGGATCAAATGGGGAAATGAATATATGCCTGGCATTTAAAAAATGTTCAATCAGTGTTGGCCATTATATTTAGTTCAAGCTTTAGTTTTATAATGTAGTTTATGGTTTTTAAATTATTTTGTTTTCTTTTTAAAGTTAAAGTAATATATGTACATGGTTTAAAAAGTCAAATAGTTCTACAAATTTGTTTTGAAAAATAGTAGATTTTTGCCCCTTTTCCTCTCCACCTCATTACTCTCTCTCTCCAGAGGAAATCACTTCCTATTCATTTAACTTATACTTTTGGTATTTACCTCACTATCCTTAAATCAGAGCTTCTCAAACAGTAAGGAACAAATAGGCTACAGGTGTGGGGAGACAGTGATGTCTTCTTCCGTTGGGGTGGTCAGGTGGAACAAGGTGGTATGAGTTCCCATCTGGTTGCCTCTGGTCTCAATCAGCCTTTTGCATTTATTCCTGTGTGCCTTATAAATATTTATGTGCGTGTATGCCATGTCTTGAACAAGGCTAAGAAGAATTGATAAATATAGTGCTACTTACAGATGTTTCAGTTTAGGCATTATCCATTGACTTCACACATGTGTCTGCATGTGTACACACCCACACAAACACTTCTCATTTCTTCTGCCCCTCCAATATAGTATCATAATTTTGATTATATACATTTTCAGTGTTGCCTGTATTATAACTAGGTAAATCATAAACTGTGTAGTAAATGATAGTTTCTTTTTCCTTTCTGAACAATTTTCCTTTCCTCTGGAATGAATACTTGATTTTTTTCTTTCTTTCATTTTCTCTATACATATCACTAATCCAGCCCAAATTTTTCCTGAACTGTCAAAATCCTCAGGTGTTCTTTTAATTGTACATTCCAGAAGAAATCTTATCAAAATTCCTAACATATGCTCCTAATGGATCTGTTTTTATGCTTCACGCACAGGTATTGCCTTACAATCGCCTTTGTTACCTTAGGGACTTCCTTTCTATTTCCCATGTTAGATTCCCCCTTGTTTTAACCATGTCTTCTGTCTTGATCATCTCCTTGTTTTGCTAGAGCACATCACTCAGTAGTTTCACAAGAAAGGACTAATGAAAAGTAACATTTTTTAGACGATGGCATGCCTTAAAATGTCTTCGTTCTAGTACCACTCAATTGAAAGTTTGGTAGTTTGGTTGAGTATAGAATTTTATGTCCCAGCTCATTTTCTCCCAGAATTTGAAGACTTTGATGCATTGTCTTGTATCTTCGAGCTCTATTTTTGATACCTCATCCTTTGTATGTAACTATTTATTTCTCTTTTTGTAGATATGTAGGATCTTCTCTGAAATTTCATGATGCACTATCTTGGTATAATTCTGTTTACATTCACTGTGCCAGATACTCGGCGACTGATGTGCTTCAATTCTGAATATATTTTAATGTAGTTTTCCACTGTGATTTCTTCCTCCTTCTTTTTAAATCAGTGCTGTCTTCCTGAAACTCCTATTATTGGATATTAAAAATACCTAACTGATTTTAAGTTTTCTTTGTGTTCTCTCCTCTTTTTCATTGCCTAGACATTTGGTCCTGCTTTTTGGGGAACTTCCCCAATTTTACATTGCAACCCTCTTTCTACTGGAGTTTTTATTTCTTCTCTCATACTTATTTCCAAGACTTTTTAAAAAATTGTCAGATTAATTGTTTTTGTAAAGGGCTTTGGTTCTTATTTTATGAATGTTGTGTATTAATAATTTTGACTTCTTTCTTGCATTTTCCCTATTGTATCTAAGTGGCTTTTTGTCCTTTTTATTTGCATTTAGGTCTCTGTTTTTCATGTTAGCATTTATTTGAATGATCCGGTAATTTTTTAGAGTGATACCCTTAAAGGCTGATGTGAAATTCTGTGTACTGTGGTAGAACTTGTCAGTCACAGTCTTCAACGTAGAGAGACGATTTTGATGGGCTCCTTTGTGGAGGAAGCCTCAATGCTGGACCCTTAGTATCTGCCCACTTGGACTGTTCATTGCAAGTATGGTATATGTGCTGCTGAAGTGAAAGCCATCTGGGCCATTCAGATTCCAGTCTTTTCCTTGCAGGATATTGGTTTAATTTTCAGTGTTTTAGAGACCTAGCAGTGATTAGACTAGGACTGGGGTATTAGGGTGAATTTGAGCACTTAGCATATAAAAAGTGCACATAATTTCTCTAATTTCAACAAGATAATACCATCATTTGAAATGCAGAAGAGAATCTGAGGAGGTGTTTCTTAAGCAAGTCTTCAATGAATTATTCTCTTTTTAGCCCAATTCTCATTTTTACTCTTAGAGGCACCTGGTGCTAAAGAACCTCTGAACATTGGGGATTTCTGCCATAAATTTGGTCACATTTTAGCTTTTCTTACTGCAAACTTGGAATTCATATTGCTCACGTCTCCTATGTCGTTTAGCATAAGTCCAATTGCTCGACCAATTCTAAAGTTTTATTGTTTTCTCTTCTGTTATTTTGTTTTTATGGTTTTATGCCTTAAAAGCATGTTTTCCATGAGATTTTCTTAGGATTTCATAAAAAAAGCAAGACTATCTGCATGTACATTTAATTTACTATCTTTACCCGGAAATCTCACTTAAGGTTTTCTCTTCCAACTTTTTTATTATTCTGTCCTCTCAGGTGGTAATGTCTTCCTTTTGACTTTCTTTCCCTTCACTGACATCCAGCTATAGCCATGGTTCCATCCTCAAGCCATCCTTAATAACTCCAGACCACAGGGCTACATTTTCTTTGCCCTTAAAGCAATTTGATTTCTCTCTGCCTAGTACCTGGATTTTCATGTGCCACTGCTACTGCTGCTGCTACCATGGCTATTTCTAATAATAACAATATAACTGAACACCGACATTTACTGAATGCTAAGTGCTATTCTAATTGCTTCCCTTGTGTTTTCTTACCTCTTCCTCACAACTCTTTCACTTTAGTATTGGTATCATCTCCATTTTACAGATGAGAAAATTAAGGTACTTGGAAGTTAAACTGCTCCTGCATCACAGAACTCATAACTGGTAAAAGCAGATTTTTAAAAGTATGACTGTCTGTTTCCAGTACCTGTGTTCTTAATTGTTCACAATTAATTTCAAAAAGAATACTATTATGCCTATTTCATAAATAAGATTTTGATCTAGAGAATTTATTATCTTTTCAAAATTTCTTTATGACTAGTAGAAAGAATAACCAGAGTTTTATGATAACAACTCCAGGACTCTATCCATTATACTTCCAGGATAAATTGTGTCCTTTCCTAACTTGCAAAGTATTGTTTTGCTCTTTCAGTTTTCTTTACTAAATTGTTTTTTAACTGATTAAATATTTACTTCCAGGATATATTATGCCCTTTCCTAACTTGCAGAGTATTATCTCGCTGTTTCAGTTTTCTTTACTAAATTGTTGATTAACTGATTAAATATTTACCGTATGCTCCATGCAAATGTAACATGTAGTGTAAAAAATACATTTTCAGCATATCAGCATTGAATTACAAGTTGAAGCCACTTAATCCAACTGCCTTCTTTGGCAGATGCAGGTGATGCTCAACGAAGCTGAGTAACTTATCCAAGCTTACATTGCTAATTACTAAAAAAGCTGTGTTGAAACCCAGTCGTCAAATGCTTTTATTTAATAAAATACTTTTCAAATGACTCACTGTTAGCAACCTAACGTTTTTTTCTAGAGGGTTTGTTTTGCTGAAAATAACTTTATAGGATATATATTTTTCTTAAAGGTAAAATTTCTGTATGTCAGATTTTCTTTTCCATAATAGAATAGACTTGTTTTCTGACAAATGTATTTTGGCCCCCTAAAGCACAATAAAGACTACACAACACAACAAACTCACAAATATGTATATTATTTAAATGTAAGTTTTTTTTCCTGCTAAAGCATGTGTGACACTGAAAAGAGATAGTATCAATACAGCCCTGTGACTAAAAATACCGCAAATCAGAAACAACCTTCTTCTCTTCTTGATCCACTAAAGAGAGGTTGTGTTCTATGTGCTGTCTGTTTCCTTAAACTCATTTTTGGGTTTTATCTCGGTTCCAAGGTAAATATTCTTTAAAAGTCCGAATCTCTTAGCTGTTCTTTTAAAAGGTTTGTCTTGTGCATGTATTGCTTGTTTATTTAGCAACCCTATGAGTCTATTGAAGTGTTTGTTTAGTGGTCTTTCTAAATTACTTATGGTGAGAGCCAACTGATCTTTGGTCACAGTGCATTTCAGGCTCTGGAAATCACTATGCTGAATGCTTATATTTCCAATCGGAAATTTCTGCAAGGTGCTCAAGCTTACGTTTATGTTATATCTTCAAACACCTTTGTACAAAGAGAAATGAGTGGATCTTATTTCCAAAGGAAAGTTTGGAAAACCGATGAGCTTGGGATAAGGGAAGGAATAACTTCCTTTTTCATACTTTCTTTTCTGTCCTTTTAAAAAATTATTATTTGTTGAGGTGAAAGTAGGGAAGACAGGAGTTTTAATCAGGCACTCATAAGAAACTGAAAAAGTAATAAAGACAGGAGCAAAATAAGAAAAGTCACAGCAAATATGTCTTGTAAGAAATGTCAACAAAACAAGGGAAATGCAATCTTTGGCTCCTCATCCTATCTTAAGTCTTGGCAGTTTTACAATTCAGGGCAAATGACCAGCATACTCTGAGCTATACTTCTCTAGTTCACAGAAGGGCCTCAGTACTTTTAAGAAAAGGGAGTGTTCAACTTCATCTTTGAGGGCAAAGATTAGAATCATAGAATGTTAGCACTCAAAAGGAATTCATAGATCATCTACTTTCTAATCCAATCTCTTTGTTTCACAGCTGAGGTCGCTCTGAGGCCAAGAGAAAGGATATAAGTCTTCTGCAGTCATACAGTCAGTTAATGGCAGGCATTGATTAAAATGCACCAAAATCTTGGTTCTCAGACTACAATGTCAGCAATCATGTATTAAAATGCAATTTTAAAAAGTCCAAGCTACTTAACTTGGCTGACCTCATCTCCTGTCACTCTCCTTATTATTCCCTCTGTTCCTGCCACATTGGTCTTCTTCTTGATCCTGGGACACACCAAGACATCTCTTGTATTCAGATATAAGCAGTGGCTATTCTCTCAGTCTGGAGGGTTGTCTTCTGTCCCTGACTATGTTGCCTCATTATAGGTGTTTCTTGTCAGTTAGATCTCAGTCTCATTCTAAATGCCATCTTCTCTGTGAGCACTTCCTTAACTAGGCAATGCTACGATGATGCTCAGAGTCTCTTTATCACATCATCATACTCCTTTTCTTAGCCCCACAATCCATTTTTTGTTGTTACTCTTCCCTAGTAGAAGTAGGCTTCATATTGATCTTATTTGTTGATTGTGTTCTTTAATGCCTAGGGCATGACAAACACATAGTAGATGTATAATAAATACATATTAAATAAATGTAGTTGACCCTTGAGCAATACGGTTTGAACTGCCTGGGTCCACTTACATACGGCTTTTCTTTTGTCTCTGCTGCTTGTGAGACTACAGGACTAACTTTCCTCTTTCTCCTTCTCCTCAGCCTATTTGATGTGAAGACTATGGAGATGAAGAATTTTATAATGATCCACATACAGTTTATAAATAGTAAATATATTGTATCTTTCTTATGATTTTCTTAATAGCATTTTCTTTTCTCTAGCTTACTTTATTTAAGAATGCAATATATAACATGTAAAATATGTGTTAATCTACTGTTTGTGTTATCACTAAGACTTCTGGTCAATGGTAGGCTATTAGTAGTTAAGTTTTTGGAGAGTCAAAAGTTATACATGGATTTTCAACAGCTCAGGGAAGTTGGTGCCCCTTTTCCCAGTATTGCTCAAAGGTCAACTATACATACATGAATACATAAATATAAAGTAGTTGGAAATATTGAAAAAGATATTATCTATGGTAGACATTAGTTTTAAACACACCAACTTCATCGTGCTCTCTGCTTTATTTTTAATATTAAAATGTATTAAATTTGTGTATTTCAAATTAATACATAAATTTATATATGAAAAATCATGCATGTATAAGCACATAATCTTCAATGATTGGATCCTCTCTAGATAACCAAATATTGACATGAAAAAGGAAGAGTGTTGCACATTTTATGACCTTTTATTGCATAGAAAATATTTTTTTCGGAGAGTTTTTGAATTCTGTAAGAATTCTGGCTCTTTCTAAATGCAAATCTTTGGTGTTGTTATAAACAGAACAGTTTGATGACTATGGGAGGTTGAGAGAGTGATTATGTCCATTCTTCATCAATAGCTTCACACTTGAGGCAACCTGGAGACATAGGAGGCTCTAATGGGGATAATACTCACCATCTTCAAGTTGCTAAACAGTCTAAGATGCTGATTGTCTTTTTGCCTGAAACTTCCTTCATGTTGGAGAGATGTTTACATTTCTTGACATCCTCCCTGTAACTTGACAGGTTTAGGACAACCTGGAAGGGAATAGAAACACACTGGAAGGAGTGGTAAAAACACATCTTCACTATTCCTGTCTCTCACTGTTCATGCGTACCCTGATGAGACACATCTACTTTAATTTGAGAATTGTAAGGATACTGTTAGTTGCATAAGTACAACTGATTGTCAGTTACTCATTTTTTCATTTTAAATATCTAATCTTGCTTTAACCTGAATACCTTATACTTGATCTTAAATGTGGAGAACTAGAGAACAGAAGAGATTGACATATGAAAGTCAAAAGAGGAGGGTCTGCCTCGCTTTATCCATTGGGAATCTTGTTCTGATAAAAA